>NW_025342252.1:0-1047 GCF_016433145.1 Gracilinanus agilis | reverse complement strand
CCTGCCTCCCCTCCTCTTCCCTGCAAATGAGGACAGTCATCACTGCTCTCTCAGCTACACTCATGGGTTTCTCTGTCATCTGGGAAGCAATCTGGAAACTCAGAAGCAGCAGAGAAGTCAGAATTGGGCTTCTCCTCATTCTTCCTGGCTCTTTATTGGATCTGTTACAAAGAGAGAACACCATGGAAAGGGCAGTGTACCGGGTCTCAAGAGACCTGAGTTCAAACCTTGCTTCTGATACTCATTGTGCAACCTTAGACAAACCACTTACTCATCTGAGCCTCAGTTTTCTACTCTGTAAAATAGGGATGACATTCCTTGCCCACACAAGGTATGAGGTAGTCCATGCAAAGTTGTTGTAAAGAAAGTACTTTGTGAGCCTTCAAAGGATATTTTCCAGCTGGATGCTATTTAGCCACAGTTTCCTATCTTCTCCTTGGGAAACTGATTTTTTGGAACTCAGGACCCAATGCCTTTTATCCTCAAGTTCAATCTTTTTTTTTAACCCTTACTTTCTGTCTTAGAATTGATACTGTGTATTGGTTCTAAGGCAGAAGAGCGGTAAGGGCTAGGCAATAGGGGTTAAGTGACTTAGCCAGGGTCATGCAGCCAGGAAATGTCTGAAATAGGATTTGAACCCAGGATCTCCCATCTCCAAGCTTGGCTTTCTATCCACTGAACCACCTAGCCATCCCCCTCAAGTCCAATCTCAAGGCTCCCCTGTAGGCTGTACACTCATACTTGTATATCACTCACACATAAGGAGCCAGTGGGGAAAATCCCAGCTTTAGACTAAGGACAAAGGTTCAAGTAGCTGCTGTGCCTCTTACTAACTGAGCCACCTTGGGCAAATCATTTGGCCTCAGCTTCCTTTTTGGAATTGGACTAGGTGATTTCTGCAGTCTCTTCTAGGTCTAAACCCAGGATCTTACGAGCCCTTCTCTCCCTAGGTTTATCACACTGATAGGTACACACACACACACACACACACACACACACACACACACACACTCTCTCTCTCTCTCTCTCTCTCTCTCTCTCTCTCTC
>NW_025342251.1:0-1235 GCF_016433145.1 Gracilinanus agilis | reverse complement strand
AGGAATTAGATGTTAGAAAAGTTGTATGTTCCTTCAAGAGATTCTATAATTTGAGATTCAAAAATAGATAGCATTTGTATAGAACTTTAAGGTTTGTAAAACACTTTACATAACTTTCCATGCTATCTCATCTTACATGTATAACAACCTAGAGAAGTAGTTGCTCTTACTATTCCCATTTTACAGATGAGAATACTGAGTCTCAGAAAGATTATATGATTAGCCCAGTTTCATACAGCTAGCTAAGGCAGGATTTGAATTCAATATTTCCTGATACCAAACCCAGTAACATGGTGTTACCTCACTGTATACTACAGTGAAGGTCTCTGTTAGTTGTGAAGCCTCTTGCCCATTGTAAGGGTGAGACCAGAAAAAGATCAGCTAAGTGTTTCACTTAAGCTTGTGATTTTTGTTGTTGTTTTTGCTTTAAGATTAACTAGATCATATAATTTATCATAAAATATTCACTGAAGCACTTTGGGCTAGCAAAAACAAAAAGCCTAGAAACAAAATGAATGTCCATCAATTAGCCGATGGCTAAATAAATTATGGCATACAAGCAAAAGCACATACACACACACACACACACGTACATACATGCATATATACTACAGATAGATGATAAATTAATTAATATTTATTAATTTTTTTATTTATTAAGTTTTTACTATGTCCCAAGCATCGTGCTAAATTCATGAGATACAAACATAAAAAGTGAGTGAGTCCCATTGCCTCAGGGAGCTTACATTCTAATAAGACTAAACAGCAAGTAGAGGGGAATGGTGGCCAGGGAAGAGAGATTTGGTAAGTAACAGGGATGGTGTGGTGATCCAATGGGAAATCAGTTAACAAAATCTTTAAAAAAAAGCAATGGCAGTATTGATTTCATAACTGTGCCTAAAGCAAGAGGTGGGAGGAAAGGAGAAAAAGAAAGGAGGAAGACACATCTAAATATGCAATGCAAGGCAGAGAGATGACCATAGGAGCTGTGGAGCTTGGTCTGGTCTGTAACCTGCTCGATAGAGTGGGCTAAGTAGTTTTTTTTTGTTTTTTTTGTTTTTTTTTTAAATTTTTTTTTTTTTATTTTAAACCCTTAACTTCTGTGTATTGACTTTATAGGTGGAAGATTGGTAAGGGTAGGCAATGGGGGTCAAGTGACTTGCCCAGGGTCACACAGCTGGGAAGTGGCTGAGGCCGGATTTGAACCTAGGACCTCCCGTCTCTAGGCCTGGCTC
>NW_025342250.1:0-2528 GCF_016433145.1 Gracilinanus agilis | reverse complement strand
AATGCCCATACTTTCCCCTGGAAATATATAGTCAATTTTGATGGGTAATTGATCCGTGGTTGCAGGCCCAGCTCTCTTGCCTTTCTGAATATCGTATTCCAAGCCTTGAGATCTTTTAGCGTGGAGGCTGCCAGATCCTGTGTGATCCTGATTGGTGCTCCTTCATATTTGAATTGTTTCTTTCTGGCTTCTTGTAAGATTCTTTCCTTTGCTTGGAAACTTTTGAATTTGGCAATTATATTCCTGGGCGTTTTCTTTTCTTGATCGAATATCGCAGGTGTTCTATGAATCCTTTCAATGTCTATATTGCCCTCTTGTTGTAGGACTTCAGGGCAATTTTGCTGAATTATTTCTGTTAGTATGGAGTCCAGGTTTCTATTAATTTCTGGTTTTTCTGGAAGACCAATTATTCTCAAATTGTCTCTTCTAGACTGGTTTTCTTGGTCTGTCACTCTCTCATTGAGATATTTCACGTTTCCTTCTATTTTTTCAGTCTTTTGACTTTGTTTTATTTGTTCTTGTTGTCTTGAGAGATCTTTAACTTCCAATTGCTCGATTCTAGCCTTTAGGGAATGGTTTTCGGCTATAATCTTTTGGTTTTCGGCTATAATCTTCTGGTATTCCTTTTCAGTCTGGTCATTTCTGTTGTTCAATTTACTTATCAGTTGGTTTCTGAGCCTCACTTTCCATTTGCAAGATTCTACCTTTTAAACTATTATTTTCTTGCCAGATCTCTTCCATTTCCCTCAAAATCTCAGTTTTGAACTCTTCCATAGCTTGTGAGGAGTTTTCCTTATTTGAGGAGGGTCCAGATGCTTGATTGTTCTCCTCCTCTGTTTGCTTGGTTGTCTGGATTTTCTCTGTGTAAATGTTGTCAAGTGTTAAAGACTTCTTTTTCTTGTTGTTAATCTTTCTCTTCGGAACTTCCTGAGACTGGGTAGCCATCGTTAGCCCAGCAGCTTCTCAGGTTTATCATTGTGCTCAGGGTCTGTCCGCGGCTCCTGAGGTCTGTCTGGTTTTTTCCAAGGTCAAGCTCCCTGATGGACCCCCTTGCTTGATCCTCTGCCGGAGGTTTCCTTACAAGTCTCAGGGTGCTGCTTCCATAGTCGTATGCCCGTCTGCACTGGTTCCCCACTCAGGGTTTCAGAGCTTTAGCTCATGACTGTGTCTGCCTCCACCCATGCCTCCACCAGTGCCTGCGCTCTCAGCCCGTGCTCTGCGCCCTGCGTCCACTCCTGGTGTCCTTCTCCCGCGCTCAAATTCCGCGTGAGCTCACTAGCTTCCTGGGGTCCCAAATCCCGCTGGTCTCAGGAACAGGCTCCAGAGCCGCCAATGACTCAATGGGTGCCCCAAACTTGCTCCACCTCTTCCTAGCTGGCCTCAGCGCTATAGGTGTTGTGTGTGGAGGGGTTGGGGGTTGGGTGGTTGCTCAGCCCGTGATTTAGTGAGAGCTGTTTCACCCCTTTATAGCATGGAGATGCCTCGATTCCACATACCTTCCATGCTGTGCCCTGTTGTGGGGTTCCTCCGTTTGTCTGGACTTGTTTTTATATCCCCTTGAGGAGTTTTGTGTGTTTCGGGCAGGAGAGGTTAAGAGCTGCTTCTTACTCTGCCGCCATCTTAACCCGGAACCTCAATTGCAGTCTATTTTAAATTTTATTCATTTATTACAGTATAAATCTGCCTTTTAAAAAAGCAGTTATAATTCATATAGTCAATTCAGGCTTGTGTATTTCATTGTGTCTATTGAATTATAATATGAAGACAAGTTTGGAATGAACATAGGAGATTCCAAACCCTACCTGAATTTCTCTCTAAATGGACACAAGATCACAAATAATGTGTTTCATAAATAAATTTCCAAAGGCAGAATTTTTAATAACCTGGAATTTTAAGTCTGTTCCATCAAAGTATGAACGTAATTTTTTTTCTTTTTCTGTATAAGTCAAGCCTCATTTACTGAAAGTAACAGGGTCCTGGCTGTCAAAGGGGACACTGAATTTTACATTGGCAATGGCACAAATTATGACTCTTAAATCGAAGGATCCAGGGGAAATAGTGGTTAGAACAAATTAATAGAAGTATTTTAGTTTTAGTTTAGTTTTAGCAGATAATTCTTGTAACATGTAGTTCAAGATCTCAGTTCTGAGATAACAGATTGATTTCATTTTCAACAGTTCTACATCTCTTCTAGTTATGCTTCAAACCCACTCTAGAGTAAATTATTACCCTATTATTTAGACATACCTTTGTTAGAAGTCACAGATTTGTGGTCTGGGTTTGTAGGACACTAATATTACAATTATCTAATATTGCTGCAATAATAAATTATTTATTCATTAACAATATTAATTTTAGGTTGTAATAAATATTAACCTCTTAATTATTGTTAGGTCTCATACCAATATAGTCATTCTGAACACCAAACATGATCAAATATAGAAACAGATTTTGATTAGTTATTGGTATGGATTACATTTAGTTTCAAACTCATTCAACAATATTTACTAGGCATTTAAACTATCTGA
>NW_025342249.1:0-2359 GCF_016433145.1 Gracilinanus agilis | reverse complement strand
TTCCCAAAGTGGGCGCCACCGCCCCCTGGTGGGTGCTGCAGAGATCCAGGGAGGCGGTGATGGCCACAGGTGCATTTATCTTTCCTATTAATTGCTATTAAATTTTAAAAAATTAATTTCCAGGGGGCTAAGTAATATTTTTTCTGGAAAGGGGGCGGCAAGCCAAAAAAGTCTGGGAACCCCTGCTCTAAGGCATTCATGCTTTCTGTATCCCCCATCACTTTCTTCTTTATGTTCAAGAGCTAAATTGCCTTTGGGAAACTGTAGAGTTCTTTTCATGACCCTAAGCTTCAGGCCGGTGATAGCACCAGCTTCTCTGGGAAACTCAGGTTTAAAAAAAAACACAACAAACTTTCCTGTAATGATGTATAAAAATAATTTTGATCATTTGAGTTTTTGTTTTTGTTTTTTTAATTTTGAGTTCCAAATTGTCTCCCTCCCTCCTGGAGATGGCAAGCAGTTTGCTATAGATGACATGTGCAGTCATGTAAAACATATTTCCCTATTAGCAAGGGCTCATTCTTAAAATGTCAATATTCTTCTGGTGCCATATGATGGTGAGAAGGAGAACATAGCAGTCCCTGAAGAATCACAGCATCGGAAAGGTGGCCGCAGTTACTGGGGAACAGCCAGCAGACCATCCCAAACGCCAGAGGAACCTACAGTTTGTCAGCTGTGATGCTTGTGGAGAACTGGGCAATCCCTCACATCTCCTCAAGCCTAACATGCTCCCTCTTCTCCCTTCATGTCATGTTCATGTCCATCTAAATTCTCCCTTCCTCCTGGAAGGCTTCCCTGACTACTCCAGTCCATTCTGATTTCTTCAGTTCTCATATTATGACCCCCAGAATGAAGACAGTACTCTGAAGCAAAAAAAAATCCTTACTTTCTGTCTTAGTAAGACAGAAGGGTGGGGGCAGCTGGGTGGCTCGGTGGATTAAGAGCCAGGCCCAGAGATGGGAAGTCCTGGGTTCAAATATGACTTCAGATATTTCCTAGTTGTGTGACCCTGGGCAAGTCATTTGACCCCCATTGCCTAGCCCTTACCACTCTTCTGTCTTAAAACCAATTGGTTCTAAGGCAGAAGGTTAGGGTTTAAAAAAAAAAAGACAGAAGGGCAAGGGCTAGGCAATGGGGGGTAAGTGACTTGCTCAGGGTCATAGCTAGGAAATATCTGAGGTCAGATTTGAATCTAGGTCCTGAACATAGTACTCTTGATGAAGTCTAAAGCAGACAGAATATAGTAAGACTATATTTCCCTATTCCTAGAATCTATAGTCTTCCTAACACTGCCCATGATCATATTATTATTGTTGTTGTTTTTGGTGGGGTGAGGGGCTGTCACTTCACCCTACTGACTCATGTTGAGCTTGTGGTCCACTAAAATCCCAAGATCTTTTTCAGAGCAGTTGCTAATTAACTCTGCCTCCCCCAGTGTGGGAAGACGAATATTCCAAAGAAGGAAAAGGAGAGGCTTGTATTGGGTGTGAGCACAGCAATCCAGTAGTGAGGAACTTTGATCTAAGGAACTTCCAGATGAGGAAATACCTTCTCTGAAACAGAGTCTTTGAGAGATGTCTAGGCTCAGCACAGAGAAGCTTTAACTTGCCCAGAGCCAGACAGACTCCAGTTGTCAGAAATGGGACTTGAACTTGGATTTTTCTTGGTTCTCTAGCCGATACTTTACTGTAGAAATACTGCCTCTGTCCTGACTAGTCCTGAGCCCATCTCTCCAGTTCTAAAGGTCCCTAGAATGTGCTTTTCTTTGACTTTCTTTCCATCCACTTCTACCTTCCCTTTCTTTCTCCTCCAGATGTCTCTCTCTTTCTGTCTCTGCATTTTTGAATGGCAGAAGGTTTTTCCTTCATGTGGGACTGAAATCTGCTTCTTCCCCATCAAACCCCCACCCACGGCTCCCGGTTCCGTCCTCGGGAGCCCAGCAGAGTAAATCTCCATGTCTATCTTTGTCTCTTCCTACCTGTATGGATATTTTTGCCTGTTGGCTAGTTTCTCTGTCTCTGTTTCCTGTTTCTTTCTGCTCTCCCTGTCTCTCTCCCTTCCCTCCTCCCTCTCTCTCCATATTAGCCTCTCTCACTAACTCACTCTCTCTCCACACCCATGTCTTTGTCTCCTTGCTTTTATCTCTATTATTTCCCTATTCTATCTCCATCTCATTCATTTAGAGTTGGATTCATTCACTAGACAGCAGCCTGGCCATCTCTCACATTCTTACTTTTTGGGGGAGCCGTGTGCCTGGTCTTGGGTACCCCCTTATGACTTGTTCTTACTCCTTGGGGCACAGCCTCTTTTTAAAAAAATATTTTATTTTCCCAAGTTCATGTAATAACAATTTTCAACA
>NW_025342248.1:0-4515 GCF_016433145.1 Gracilinanus agilis | reverse complement strand
GGGGGGTGGGTGGAGGGTGGGAAATAGCATTCTTTGTCATACCTTCCCCAGAATGGTCTCAGATGGTTGTATTGCTGATAGTAGCTAAGGTTCACTGTCGAAACTTCCACATTATTGCTGTTATTGTGTACAATATTTTCTTGGTTCTTATTTCACTCTGCATCAATTTAAGAGAGTCTTTAAAGCCCTTTTTGAAACAATCTCGTTCAACATTTGTCAAAAACACCATAGTATTCCATCACCATCATATACCCCAGTTTTTTCATCCATACCCCCAAATTGAGTTACACCTCTTTAGTTTCCAATACTTTGTGACCAGAAAAAGAGTAGTTAAAATATTTCTTATAAGTTGGTCCTTTTCCATTGTTCATGATCTCTTTGGGATACAGTCCTAGTAGTGGTATTAATTGGATCAAAGGATATGTATACATTGTTTTATAGGTATTTGGTCATAATTCCAAATTGTCCTCCAGAATGGTTGGATCCGTTCATAACTGTTCCAGCAATGTGCATTAGTGATCCAATTTTGCTATATCTCCTCCATCATTAATCATTTTTCTTTACAGAGCTATGAGGTGGTACCTTGGAGTTAGAACATTTTTTATGGTCATAGAAAGGTTTGATTTCTTCATCTGAAAAGTGTTTATTCATATCCTTTATTAGTTTGTTAATTGGGGAAATGAATTGCATTCTTTTAAATTTGATTTTGTTATTTTTATATTTGAGAAATGAGACCCGTAGCAGAACAATTTGCTATAATTTTTTTTCAAGCTTGTTTACCTTCTAATATTGGTTGCTTTGGGTTTGGTGGTGCTTGGTTTTTTGGGGGAATGATTATGTGTAAAATCCATTTTTTATTTTAATATAAAGAAAATTATTCATTTTATGTCTTGTAATCTTCTCTATGCCTTGTATGGTTATAAATTCTTTCCTTCTCCAGAAATATGAGAGGTAAATTATTCTACATTCTCCTAATTTACTCATATTACCTGTTATGTCTAAAATATACACCCATTTCCACCTTATTTTCATATAGGGTGTGAGATATTGACATATACCTAATTTTTGCCTTATGTTTTCCACTTTACTGGGCAGTATTTTTTCAATGAGTTCTTCAAAAAGCGGGGCTGTTGGGATTCATCAAATACCAGATTGCAGAGGAATAAAAAAATCTGGGATCCTTGGATTGATTAAATACTAGAACTCTTCCATTTGTCCACCATTTTCTTCCTTAGCCAGTAACAGGACAATTTTGATGATTAATCCTTTTTAGTGTAGTTTAAGATCTGATACTGCTAGGGCACTGTCCTGCCCTTTTTTCCCCTGTTACTTCCTTAGATATTCTTGATCCTTTGTCCTTCCTGATGAATTTTGGAACTTAATATGTAAACCAATTTAGCTAGGATTGACATTTTAGTATATTAGCTTGGGTTACCCATGAAGAATCAATGTTCTTTGAATTTTTGAGATTTTATTTTATTCACATGAATAGTGTTTTGTAATGGTGTTCACATAATTCCTGTGTTTGTCCTGGCTAAATCAAACCCCTAGTCTTTTTTATTGTCTAGTATGATTTTAAATAGAATTTCTTTTTCTAACTCTTGCTGCTGGACTTTGTTCAATATATATATGGAAACGCTCATGATTTTGTTGAGTTTTATTTTGTATCCTATAACTTTGCTAAATTTATTAATTTTTAAAGTTGATTCTCTAGGATTTTCTTAGGATATCATCCTATCATTTGCCAAGAGCCATTGGTTCGTTTTCTCTTTGCCTAGATAAATCCTTCAATTCCCTTTCCTTCTCTTGTTGCCAAAGGTGGCATTTCTGGTAATAATAATAAATAATAATGAACCATCCCATCTCAGAAAAAGAAATTGAACAAGTTAGCAAGAACTTCCTATGAAAAGGATTTTATTGGTATTTTTAGGCTTGCCCTGCCACAGTCCTCCTACCAGGAGCCTTTCTTCTTATGGCCCCCTGCTTATTCGTAGTGCTGTTTCTGGGGAAAGGCCAGTGACCGGGGACCAGGGGAAACCTCATGCAAGGGCAGCCTGCCCTCATTACCTCAGGTATGGTGCCTCCCAGACACTACCATCAGCCAGGGAGGCCTCAGTGGTCACTTGGACCTGTGGTTGCTTCCAGCTGTGCATTGGGGTGTGCCCAGGACCAGGTATAGGCCAACTATGGATCTGAGTTGGATACCTTGTTTTCAGATGAGGGAACTCATTGAGGGTTTTATGTACCAGAGTGAAAAAAATTCCAAAATCAGTTTAACATCTGAGACTCTTTAGCTGCTGCCGCCTTGAGCTCCCAAAAGGCAAAGAGCCAAAGAGCTGTTAGGTGATGATCTGAGGTACCTGCATCCCTGACAATAAGGCACATGATTAGCCATTGGGGTGAGGGCCTTTTGTCCTCCTGCAGGGTTGTGCCAAGCATACTCTGTGAAGTCTAGGGAATTTTAGTTTTCCTCACATGCCTTTTTTCAACCCTGAAAAATGTTGAGAACTAATCTCTTTAGTCTGTATTGCAAATTCTTCAAATCTGCTGAGTAAAGGTGTTTCTATCTCATCTTCCTGAGTTCAATCCTGCTCTTAGACACTCGCCAGCTGTGTGACTCTGGGAAGATCTCCTAACCCTTTTGATCTCAGTGTTATGACTAAAAATTTATTTTGGAAACTTTATACTAAATTCATCAATATTTCTTCTTCAAGAAAAAGAACGAAAGAAATAATGCTTCTAGCATATCCAACTCAAAGCCCGCTGCCCAGTTACTTTTGCTTCCTCATATCCTAGATTTCCCATAGGCTTAGCTAAATAAAAAATTGGGCCAGACATGTTAAGGCCAACTAGGCATGGAGTTTTAGCTCAAGAAGGGACCAGAGCCCAAAAGACCATTTGAGTTCCCAGATTCCTAGGTTGGCATGTTCCCTCCTAGGTGGCCACTGCTATCTTGAGATGTCTTACGTTTATAAGCAGAAGGCTGCCAGTGAGATTGTCTCACAGGCCCCTCAAAATGATAGAGGATAAACAGCACTCTTTTAAGACTGCCTTTTTAGGCTGTCTCAACCCTCCCCTCAGAGTCCCAAATTGGAACAGTTTCATTTCAGTCCTTGCTCATCAGATCCCATGACCACTGCCAGTTAAAAATCTCACTCTGTGAAATTAAAAGAGTTGACTATGTGATGATTACTAAGTAAAACTTCTGGGATCTGGTGGTCTCCTCCCTATTTAATTCATTGTTTTCCTCACTTTATAAAGAGATAGGGAAGGAAATAGCAAGCTATTTCATTCTTAAGCTGGGAAATGGATGCCAGAGATGCATGAGAATGCACCCTTCCAGACTTGCCACTTTCTCTCTGTCCTAAATGTCCATTTCAGAGTTCTCTTGTGTTTTATGGAAATTCTCTTCCTGTCATCTCTAAAGACCTTTGTAGTTCCCTGTACCTGATCAGGGGATTCTGGCTTGGAGGGAAATTTCTTGAAGAGATAGAAAAGCAAAGGAAGAACCAGAAGCCAACTCCCTCCAACCCTCTAATCACCACCCCCCCCAAAAAAAAAAGAAACGATTTGGGCAAATATTAGAAGGAAAGCAGTGCACCTTCCTCATGGGGAGGAAGGGCCAATAGAGACTATTTGGTGGCACCCACTGCAGGGCTATGCCAGCAACACTGGTCTTTTGGTCTCTCATTTGTAAGACATGAAATTAATATAAAAGGATAGATTTTAAAATGTTAGCGTTTTAAAGGATTTATTGATAGCCATTTAGGAAAATGAAGCCACGAGCCTGTTAAGAGTTAATTTGAAAATACTCGGCCTGTTACTTCTTCCTCCATCCTGACTCAGATCCAAATCACCAAAGAGCAAGTACCAATCCAGTCCTCACTCTTTATAATTTTCTCTAATTTATTACATTTCCTGGCCACGTGATGACGCAACAGAGGAAGCCAGTTGGCTCTTGGGAAATGTAGTTTGAAAGAGCCCTAAATGTCCACAGGAAGTTTAGATCAGGGGCCTCAAAATTAGTTCAAGGACTCCCAAATTTTCAATATCACACATTCAGTACTCTGCATAATATGCTATTATTTTTAGGCCACCTAGCAAACATCTTTCCTGGACCAGGAATAGTTGGATAGTTAGATATTGTTCATAACGACATTGCTGATGGTGATGATGGTGCTGACAATAGTGTTGATGATGATATGGATGTTTTTGTTCATGATAATGTGGATGATGTGGATGATGACGTTGTTCATGAAGTTATTGTCTTGGATAATGATGATGATTGAATTTAGAGTTGAAGCTTTTCCTTCCATGTCAGCCTTTCTGACCCTTCCCACTATAATGATTACAATTTTCTTGTAGACCATCTTTAATGTCTTTCACCCTTCCATTTTGGGTGGATCATCCCATCCTTCCTCCATGAGCTTCTTTATGAAATATAAAATTACCCAGTTTAATTTCTTTTCCCATTTTAATTAGTATTATCCTCTTTTTTACCACTAGTTTATATGT
>NW_025342247.1:0-1723 GCF_016433145.1 Gracilinanus agilis | reverse complement strand
AGATTTATAGCTGCTCTTTTTGTGGTGACAAAGAATTGGAAACTAAAGGGATGTCCCTCATTTGGCAAATGACTGAATAAATTTTGATATATATGATGGTGATGCAGTACTCTTGTGCTCTAAGGAATGATGAACAAGATGATTTCAGAAAGAACTTGAAAGATGTACATGAAATGATGCAGAATGAAATAAGCAGAACCAGAGAAACATTATACACAGTACATACAATATTATGAAATGGTCAAATGAGATAGACTTTGCTACTAAAAACAATACAGTGATCTAGGACAATTCTGTGGGACTTAGGACAAAATACTCCTATCTGCCTCCGGAGAAAGAACTATTGGAGTATAAATGCAAATGAAATTATATAATTTATCATTTGTTTATTTCAGTACATGATTTGAGGTTTTGGTTTTATGCAATTATTCACTTAGAATGTAACATGGAAATGGCAGGGTGGAATTCCTGCAAGATACAGGGTCAAAAATGAATAATATGGAAATCTGTGTTGCGTACTAATACATGTATAACCCAGATTGAATTATTTGTCAACTCCCAGAGTGAGGAAGGAAGAAGGGATACAGCATAAATTATATAACTTAGGAAAACTTATGTAGAAATTTTTTACTAAAATATAATAAATATTTTAAAACAACCAAAAATCAAGGTAATAGTAACACAACTTTCTGTCCCATTTTAAGGTCTGAAAATCATTTTACATATATTACTGAATTTGATCATCTCAACAAGTCTGGGTGGAAGATGTTGTTATCATCCCCTTTGTAGAGATGAGGGACCCGAGCTGGGAAGATGCTAAGTGACTTGCCCAGCATCACACAGCCATAAGTGTTTGAGGCAGGGTTTGAACTCAGTTTTTCTTGATTCCAGGCCCAGAGCACCATCCTCTGCTTCAGCATCAGGATACAAAATAGTCAGAGGATGGATTGTTATCTAAAGGGCTTCTTTCTTTCTTTCTTTCTTTCTTTCTTCCCTTCTTTTTTCTCTTTTCCCTCCTTCTGCCATCTCTCACCTTCAACTTGCCTCTGCACTCTTGTTTCATGCTTCTTCACCCTGGAGTAGGTGTTACAAGAAGGTTCCATTTTCAATCCAATCCAATTCAGTTATTAAATGCTGAGGATATGGTATAAACTGGAAAAGGAAGGAAGGAGACAGACAGACAAACAGACAGGTAGAGAGAGATACAAAGGTTCACTGACGAGTTCCTCATCAGTGGTGTGTGTCTGCCTTGTTTTATTCTTGAAAAAGTTTATCTTCATCTTATTTCCCGTCGCCTCTTGATGGTCTTCCTTATTCCCGTCATCCCTGCCTCCTGTTAAGGACATTTGGAGTTTCTCTTCCCAGGCTGGGCTTCCCTTCCAGCTTAAAGTGAGAATTTTCTGTTCTGTCACCAGCAATGAAGTTGTTGGGAAGTGCTGAACTTGAGATCAGTCCGCTGAAAAGCCTCATCTCCTGATGGGTCTGCAGCAATTACAGGCCAATTATTCAGTAGCCAGGAGTATACATCGTTGAGTCTTTCAGAGTTTAAAACATCTGATTCATGTAAGACTTCCCCAGGTCTTCCTGTATGTTAGCTTTAAATTATGGATGGGAAAGCTAGTTCCATGCCTTCCTCTATAAATATGACTGGACTCTGGAGGTCTCTCTCTGGTCCCTCCTTTCTTTCTTTCTTTCTTTCTTTCTTTCTTTCTTTCTTTCTTTC
>NW_025342246.1:0-2105 GCF_016433145.1 Gracilinanus agilis | reverse complement strand
ATAATTAATACTTTCTTAATAGTAATGTTCTATAGTCTAAAATGTATGCACCCTCATACATATTTAATATAAATTGAATTAGATTGACTATTACAACCTAGCCATATTGAAGCCATATATGGAAGATAATATATTGTTATTTAAAATATAATGAAAACATACTTACAACTTCATCATTATCTCTTCAGCATATAATTTATATAAAATTTCTGCTAAGTACAACAGAATACAACAAAAAAGATATAGATCTTATGTAAAAATTAAAATGAATAAAAAGAAATAAGTAACAAAATAGAACCATGTGCCATAGCTAATCTACCTGTTTAAACAGCCCACCGTTCCCAGTTCCAAGACACTACAGGAAGGAAAGAGGGCTGGCCCTGGACATTCCCTGAATTTACTTCATCACATGATGACAGGAAGACAGTGGGCTCCAGGGTATTGTAGTTCCAAGGCACAAGATTTCCAACGACATTCCTTACCCTCAAAGAGATTGCCTTCTATTAGAATGATAGAAAAAGCATAAAAATTAGGAAAGGACTTAATTTCTGAAAAATAAATATTAAAAACTATAGGGTACAATCAATGTTTTCACAGAGTAGGTAACTTCTGTAAATAAAGTAAGTAAAAGATTCTAATAGGTGATATAACCATATCAGGGGAGCATAGAATAATACATTCAGTAAAAAGAAATAAAGATAGGAAAAGTCATATTGATTTTAGGAACACTTCGTAGGCTAGTATGGATAGGATAGGATAGTGCTACTAGTCAAAAATATGGAATTGGATGCATACCGTTGCTGCCTTTGATGACTCAAAAGACTAATTATATTCTAGAAGCATGAAGAGCCAGTAAATTTCCTTGTGTAGGGCAGGGACATGGCCACATTATTGCTCTACAAGCATCAATGGAGCCACTATATAGATGCAGGGTGGACTGGAATGGTGATTGACTAGATATAGTGAGATCAATTAAAAGGACATTTTATTATTACAAATGAGGATGGTGAAAGACTTAACTAAAATGATTGTGATGAGATGAGACAAAAAAATTGGATGGGAGAGACATGCAGGCAAATTCAAATGGGCTTGGAAATTCCCTGACTAGATTAGGAAGTGATAGAGAATAAAGAATTAAGGATGATTTCCAGATTGTGGTATTAGATGAGTAGAGGGATCTTGGTATCCTTAAAGATAATATGGAAATTAGGAAAAGAAGTCAATTTTGATGTAATTACAACATATATTGTTTTGGCTCCATCACTTTTCCCGTTTGACATTTAGCTAGATATAACTAGTAAAAAATGGTCTTATAGGGCTACAGCTTAGAATAATAATGTCAGATGGCTATGAAGATTTGAGAATCATCTATATAGAAAAGAATATTGAACACCTGTAAATGATGAAATCACAAAGACAGAGTGCACAGAGAAAGGAACAAGGTTCAAGAGAGCCCTCCTGGGTAATACTTATATATTATGGGGAGGTAATGAATAGCAATCAAACAAATGCAATGGAGGAAGTGTTCGGGTTGGCAAGAAGAAAATAAACAGAAAGAAAAGGGATACAAAACTAAGGAAAAACTAATATGAGAGGTTGTTCAATAATGTCTATTACTGAACAAGGGCCCAAAAGTAAGAAATAGAGAAAAGACCTTTGGATTTATCAAATTAGAGATTTTTGGGTAAGCTTGTACAGGGTCATATCAATGGATTGCTAGTGAAAGTAGAAAGACTTAAAGTGTTAAGAATTAAGTGTGGGGTGTAAAAGTGGAAGCTACAAAAATAGATAGCTCGTTCTAGGAATTTGGCAGTGAAAAATGAGGTGGTGTCATATGGTAATTTAAGACAATGGCACCATCAAGTGAAAGATTTTTTTTGGCTTTTTTTTTGAATTTAAACATTTATTAATAATCATTTTTAACATGGTTACATGATTCATGCTCCTACTTTCCCTTTACCCCCCACATTCCCCGCACACATGGCCGATGCACATTTCCACTGGTTTTGTCATGTATCCTTGATCAAGACCTATTTCCAAATTGTTGGTAGTTGCATTGGTGTGGTAGTTTCGAGTCCACATCCCCAATCATGTCCACCCTGACC
>NW_025342245.1:0-1542 GCF_016433145.1 Gracilinanus agilis | reverse complement strand
ATATAGGTCACTAATACAGATATTATGTTGTGAGATAGTATATATATCGTTCAAGTACAAGGATCAATCAAATAAAGTGCAACAAAGTAGTGCAAAATCCAGCAATAGAGCATTCTCATCACAATAGGCAAATACAATCAATAGACAAATATAATAGGTGCAGGTAATAATACTTAGTACAGAGAATTATTCATTATCAATAGGGGGTACTCGTTTCACATGACTGCAATGAATCCATGAGTCCCTCTCACCAATTTTATTGTAGTAGTTAATAGGACCTGGAATGGTCCATCATAAGCAGGTTCAGTTGACCCAGTACGTTTGAAATTCTTTATGTACACACTATCACCTGGGTTCGAATCATGAAGCGAGAAGTCTAAGGGGCCTGCTTGAACAGCAGCTCCAGTCATGGAGTTCTCACAGTTTCGTTTGTAATTGTCTGATATAAGTGGCAACGGTTGTATCCCCTCCTAACAATGAAGTATAGGCAGGATTGAATGGTTGTGCCTGAATAGGTGGATGTCCAAATAGCATCTCAAATGGTGAGATGTGTAAATCGCCTCTGGGTCTGCTTCTGAGATAAAATAAGGCCAGAGGTAGAATTTCAGGTCATTTCAAATGAGTCTCCATGCATAATTTGCCAATCATAGTTTTAAGTTCCTTATTCATCCTTTCAACTTGGCCAGAGCTCTGGGGATCATACGTTTTATGAAACTTAGGAGTTATCCCCAAACATGAATAAATTTGTGATAAGACTGAGTCAGTAAAGTGAGTTCCTCTATCAGAATCAATATGTACTGGCAGGCCAAAACTAGGAATAATCTCTTTCAAAAGGATTTTGGCAACAAAAGCCGCTGTGGCCTGAGCCGTAGGAAAAGCTTCAGGCCACCTGGTCAGTTGATCGACTATGACCAGACAAAATTTATAGTGTCCAGCTTTTGGCATAGAGATAAAATCAATTTGCAAAAGTTCAAATGGTGTGTAAGCTAGAGGACGTCCACCAAAAGCTTATTCTTGAAAAGTGTGCTGATTAAAGGCCTGGCAGGTGGGACAAGCTGTACATATTTTGGAAGCAATTGTAGTTATTCCAGGTGCTATCCATACTCTTTTAACAGAGTCTACAATGCCTTGGGTGCCAAAATGACTGAGTTTATGGATGGAATGACAAATTTGGTTATAGAAAGCCCTAGGGAGCAGGTGCTTGCCTTCAGATGACACCCATACGCCATTTATCTGTTTTGCTTTAAATCTCTGCTTCCATTTCCCCACTTCCTTGTCATTATAGGAAAGGGATAGATCGAAATCATCAATAATATGTTGCGGAGAAATTAAACGGGACCCAGCAGTTAAAATAAAGCCTAAATATTACACTTTTAGGAGGCACCTCTAAACCTTTTCTTTTTAGATCTTTTGGCCTCTATAAGTAATTCTTTTTTTTAAATTTAAACATTTATTAATAATCATTTTTAATATGGTTACATGATTCATGCTCCTACTTTCCCCTTCGCCCCCCACACTCCCCCCACCCATGGCCAATGCACA
>NW_025342244.1:0-1322 GCF_016433145.1 Gracilinanus agilis | reverse complement strand
TGAGGCATTGTCATGGTGGAATCACCCACTGATTTGGTATCTGAAAGCGAGTTCACATCAGGTCTCTAATTCCATCTATGTGGCCTTGGGAAAACCACTTTAGTTTCTGAATCAGTTTCCTCATCTATAAAATGGTGATAATAATGGGCTCCCTATCTCAGAGGGTTATTTTGGGGAAAGACATCTGTAAATTTTTTACAACTACATAAATGTGAACTGATGGACCAGAAGACCACTGATTTCAATAGTTATAGGCAGATTTTGATATTGCTTATAAAATACATTCCTACCAGATTATACTTATGGTTTCACAATCCTGACAATCAAATTCTTCTCTTTAACTGCAGAACAGGAAAATACTCAAAATTACAGATTTTTTCTTATATTTACCTGTGTATCTTTTGGCAACTGACTTCCTTTTGGAGATGTAGGTAGAGTCTCAGTTTCCTTATCTATAATAATATGAGAGAGTTTGATTTTAATCGTTAAACTTTACCAGGTTTAACATTCAAGGAATTATAATGCCCTCCCTTCCCTTGTTATATTTCTTTCACCTTGATCTGAGCAAACCATGTAAAAATTATCATTGCACTTTGGTATATAACAGAAAACTGGTTTTCTTTGCTTCTCTTTTCCACTTTTTGGCAAGCATGATAAGATTGATTGTAAACCCAATAGAGAAATAAGGAAGACTTGTATGTGTAAGTATGTTTGTATTTTGTTAAGTTCAACCTTGAGGAGAGATAACTACTGAAATAGATACAGAGTTCAGGCCTTGCTTTCTACAAGTGGATTCTTAGTGCCATGCTCCCCCATAGGTGTAGCTACTTTCAACCTAGTCATAGTAAAGATGTCTGGTGTATACTGAATAATGGGACCATAAATGGGTCCTAGTTGATCAGGGCAAAGAAACCTGGTATGGTGGATACTAACCAGGAAAGATCTAATTGGCAGGAAGTGAGAAATAACACATCCATAATATTTTGATGTGGTCCAGGAAATACAGAGGCAGATGGCACAAGAAAGGAGATTACAGACTGTGATAGGCACATAGATAGAGTCACTTTCTTAACTGTGGATTGAAGTTAGGAGTACTTGGGAAGTATCATCCCATAGTAATTGGAATGTTGAGAGGTAGGGTTTAGAAGCTCCATTTTTATTTGTTCATTTTCGAGCCTATTTTTTTTTTTTACTTTTGACTTAATGTTAAAATTGGGCTCTGGTTTTTCCGGATTAAGATGGCGGCAGAGTAAGAAGCAGCTCTTAACCTCTCCTGACCAAAACACACAAAACTCTTCAAGGGGACATAAAAACAAGTCCAG
>NW_025342243.1:0-2965 GCF_016433145.1 Gracilinanus agilis | reverse complement strand
CCCACTGTGCCCTGCCGAGGCAGGACGCTGCCCCTCCTCTCCCACAGCCGCCCCCCTTGACCCATCCACCCCCTTGGAGGCTTCACTTACTCCGATGAGTCGCGGCGGTGCTGCTGGTGACAGGAAGGTTAATCTGTCTACATTTACACGTTGGCCCAAGAGAAGAAGATGAAAGAGGAGGGAGGGCAGGGAATCCTACCCAAATCAGCATCTCGGGGCTCCTGCCAGGCTGCTGCTGTGGCCCCAAGGAAAAAGGGCAAGACAAGGACTTTGGGTTCAATGGCAAGGCAGAGTGGCGGGAAGGGCGCTTGCTTTCTTCTTTTCTTTCTCTTGATCTTTCTGTGTCCTGAGATACTTAGATTTTTTTTTTCTGGAAACTCTTACCTTATGTCTTAGAATTGATACTGAGGATTCAGTGACTTGCCCAGGGTCACACAACTAGGAGGTTTCTGAGGTCACATTTGAACCCAGGATCTTCTGTCTCTCGGTCTGACTCTCAAACCACTAAGCCACCTAGCTGCCCCTCAGCAGGCGCTGTAATTTTTTTTGAAGTTTTTATAAAAAAACATATGGAACGCTTTATGAATTTGTGTGTCATCCTTGCGTAGTGGCCATGCTAATATTCTCTGTAGTGTTCCAATTTTAGTATATGTGCTCTGAAGCAATCACAGCAGGCACTGTTATTAAATGAGTCCCTCCCTTACCCCACACCCCATGAAATGATGATGATGATGATAATAATAATAATTAATAATAATATTAACAGCAACAACATCTTATTTCAGTAGCTAGAGTCTAACCTGGCTACAGAATTTAGCAGGATTGCAGATCCTTATTTGATTCCACTACATCAGGCTTCCTTTCCACCCCCTTCTTCAGAATCAGGAGCTCATGGGGGCAACTGGGTAGCTCAGTGGATTGAGAGCCAGGTCTAGAGATGGGAGGTCCTGGGTTCAAATCTGACCTCAGACACTTCCCAGCTGTGTGACCCTGGGCAAGTCACTTAACCCCTATTGCCTAGCAGAGTGATTCCCAAACTTTTTTGGCCTACTGCCCCCTTTCCAGAAAAAAATATTGCTTAGCGCCCCTGGAAATTAATTTTTAAAAAATTTTAATAGCAATTAATAGGAAAGATAAATGTACCTGTGGTCATCACTGTCCCCCTGGATTGCTGCAGCACCCACCAGGGGGCGGTGGCACCCACTTTGGGAATCACTGACCTAGCCCTTACCACTCTTCTGCCTTGGAGCCAACACACAATATTGAGTCGAAGATGGAAGGTAAGGGTTTGAGAAAAAAAAAAATAGAATCAAGAGCTCTGAGATTTCAGGGCATTTATGAACTTGAATGGGGAAAAATCGCCTCTTTATTTTCCTTCACCTTTGATTTCCTAAGTGATCCTACGTATTTGATTTTTTTTATATTTAAAATCATTCTTCTGAGGAGTCCACAGGCTTCATTAGACTGCCGAGGGGTCCAGGATGTAAGAAAAGGTTAAGAAACTTTGACCTAGAAACAATGGAGATGATCAAAAGTCAGTGCTCTCAGCAGAGTCTCCCCCAAGTCTATTCCAAGTGTGAGAAGCCTGGACCCTGGTTCCCACTTCCTACACCTGGAGAAAAGAGCTAACTTCAGCAGTTCCCTTCTCCATTCTACTGCTGGATCTCTTGGTCTGTGGATTAAGGGACCCCTGCCATGTTTAAGCTAAAAGGAGTTTTTTTTCCCCCTCTAAACCCATTGGCTCTTGGACCAGTCCTGGGGAGGGAGAGCCCGGTGGCATTAGCCCAGCTTTGACTTAGATGCCCACAGTGCCTTTGATGCCCATTCTGGCTGCCAGCTAAGGATCATTGAGGAATAAATAATACACACACAATGAAGTCAAAATGCTCCCCTCTTTGATCCTTACTGTAGATCTTCTGGCAATTTCCTGGCCAGAAGTCCAGGTATTATGGTTCTATGGCAGGCTTAGGTCTGCATTTCACATGAAAAGTGCTTTATTTGACTCTTTACTGATGACGACAATGACATTTCATTTCAGGCTTTTTGCTTAGGAAGGGGCTTCACATCTCTGTTCTCATTTATGCCCTATCATCGCCCAAAGGAAACTGGTAGTGCTGTGTTAGCATCCTCA
Source organism: Gracilinanus agilis (assembly GCF_016433145.1). Classification (NCBI taxonomy): domain Eukaryota; kingdom Metazoa; phylum Chordata; class Mammalia; order Didelphimorphia; family Didelphidae; genus Gracilinanus; species Gracilinanus agilis. Next base: position 834 of record NW_025342243.1, on the reverse strand, counting down.
CTTAAGAGATGAAGGAAGTGAAGCCTACCCATCCTTCACCCTGACCCTCCATCTTCTGCCTGCCTCACTTTGCACGGGATGGGATGCCTCTTAGTCCCGGAATGCTCGGTCCCCTCATTTCCCGTGGCTTCCCGAATGCCAGCTCGAAGCCCAACTTCTTTGGGAGGTCTTTCCCTATCAATGCAGTCCCCACTGTTAATGCCTTGTCTTCTGAGATCACCTTCCCCTTACATTCTATGTATCTTAAAATAAATGTAAATATCTTAAAATAAAAATTAAAAAAAATTATTTGTGAATTTCCTCCCTCCTGAGAATTTGAGCTTCTTAAAAGAGGGACCATGTTGCAATCTCTCTTTATTGTCCCAGTGTTTAAGCAATTATTAAGCACTTAATTAATAAATTTATAAAGTAATAATAAAGTAAGTTTATAAAGTAATAAATAAATTAAATTAATAGATACTTGTTGGCTGTGTACAAGTGGTTGGTTCATTGAACATCATAAAATAGCTTAGTAGTAGAAGAGAAATGAAATGTTGGGTCTTCCAAGCCCAAATCCAGTATGCTGGTTTTTTTTTTTTTAATTAACTCTTACTTTTAACCTTTACTTTCTGTCTTAGAAACAACTCTAAGACAGAAGGGCAAGGGCTAGACAAATGGAGTTAAGTGACTTGCCCAAGATCACACATTGAGGAAGTCTGAGGCAAGTGCTTCAAACCCAAGTTCTTTCAACTCCAGGCCTATTTTTAAAAAAAACCAACCAACATACTTTTTGTCTTAGTAACAACTCTAATTAATATTAATAATAATACTGTATTATTATTAATAATAATAATA
>NW_025342242.1:0-2286 GCF_016433145.1 Gracilinanus agilis | reverse complement strand
TTCCTTCCTTCCTTCCTTCCTTTCTTTCCTGGAAAATTATTTTGGCACCAGTGTGAAGAGAGACTAGAGCAAAGAGGTATGAGGCAAAGATATGAATTGCGAAGGCATTGCAATAATCTGTGTAAGAAGGGATGAAGGGCTAACATCAGGTGGTAGCTCTGTGAGTAAAGAGAAAAAAGGGTTTATGTGTGAGAGATCCATGTGGAAGTGGCAAGAGTTGACAACTGATTGAATGTGTGGGATGAGTAAGAGCAAGAATCCAAAAGCAATGATATGTTATGAGCCTTGGAGACTAGAAGGATGGTGGTGCCTCTGATAGGAAAGAAGAAAAGGAGTTTGGGATAGGAATGCATTTGGGAGAGTGGTGATGAATTCTATTTTGTATGTATTGCATCTGAGATGAAATGCCTAATAGGCAGTTGGTGACAGGGACTGAAACTCAAGGGAGAGACTGAAACTGGATAGATAGATCTGGGAATCATCTGCATAAAGATGATAATTAAACCTATGGGAACTAATGATATCATCAAAAGAGTGAGTGCAGAGAGAACAGTAGGGTCCTAAAACAGAACCTTGGAGAGCACTCATGACTACTGGGTAGTATATATGGCTGATTAACAAGCAGCTAAAAAATCTGAGAAGGAATTTTTCAAGTAAGAGGAGAGCCAGGAGAAAATAGTGTCACAAAAGCCCAGAGGAAAGCTATTGTCCAAGAGGAAAGAGTGATCATTAGTGTCAAATTTAGCAGAGAAGGCAAAATAGATAAGGACTGAAAAAAAAAGCCACCAAATTAAGCAATGAAGAGATCACTGGAAACTGGAAAGAGCAGTTTCCATGGAAAGATAAAGTCAGAAGTCAAACTGAGGAATGAAAGAGATGAAATGAGAGAGGAAGAAGCAACAGAGATTCTAAACAGCTTTTTCTAGGAGCTTGAGAAAGGAAGGAGATGTGTAAGGTGAATGAAAAGTTGTTAGAGTCCAATATTTTTAATTTTTAAATTATTTTTGAAGGTTGGAAAAGACTAAGCTATATTTTAAAAGTAGTAAGTAAGAGACTAGTAGGTAGGGAGAGACTAAAAATCTGAGAAGGGGAGTGAGGGTTGATTAAGGTTGCAATCTGCTATATAATACAGGAGTGGATGTAATCAAATGAATGGGTAGAGGGGATGGCCTTGGCCCCTTCATAAGAGATAGGAGTGAAGGAAGAGAGAAGAAATAATTTTAAAGGATTTTGAGGGGGAGAGAAGGAGAGAAGCAGAAATTCACATTAAGTAAAGTAAGAGGTGAGGGACATGAAGGAACAGGGAGCTGTGGAAGGCTTGAGGAAAGGAGAAAGTTTGGAAATCTGTTGTAGGAAGTGAAATCAATTAGATAGAGTGCCTTGCTGTAGTGAGGGTCTAGTTGAAGCTGGTTAGCTTCAATTTACAATCTACCCAGTCAGCAAAGTTGTACAACTCCCTCTATTTCAGTTCAACAGCATATGAGTAGGAAGAGAGGAGGTGGATGGTGGGAATAATCTAGGGTTACCAATATCCATTGTATGTCAGTTATAATGAGGTTATCTTTAGAAGGAATGGGTTGGAATAGATGGCCATTGAAATCCCTTCCAACTCGAATTTCTGATTTTAGGGTTTGATTCAGCATGTAAATATGGTGGTCTCAACCCTATCTCACTGCACCCCTTTATGAGGTGATTTTCTTTCCCTATCAAGTCTAGCTGAAGACCATCATGTCACTAATACTAACCATAAAGATGTAGGAATCTGAATGACAAGGGACATATTGACAATAATGGTGATGATAGTAATAATAATTGCAACAAGATCTGGAAATAAAAATATCGAAAAGAAAGAGTTCATTCAGTTGAGGACATGAAGACTTAAAGGGCATTTTTGCTATAATTGTGTCAATATCTTTTAACCAAAGACTAATATCAAGCAGAATGTGCCAAGTGCTTTTGTTAGATGCTGGAGGCATAAAAGCATAAATGAAACAGTCTCTTATCTCAGAGGGCTTACATTTTATCAGAGGAGGCAACACAAATACATTATATGAACAAAAACAAAATAAATAAACTTATTCATAGGAGAGGGCATAAGTGCTGGGGGATGGCTCAAGCATCCAGCATTTATTAATCACCTACTTTGTGTTAAGAACTATTCTAAGGTAGAAAAACAAATGAAAATGTGGAACAGTCCCCATCCTTGAGGAGTTTAAAATCTAGTTTACACCAATAAATCTCAATGAGCTGTTATTATCTCAAGGATATATATATATATATATATAC
>NW_025342241.1:0-1039 GCF_016433145.1 Gracilinanus agilis | reverse complement strand
TTCATTAATACTCATTTTAAACATGGTTACATGATTCATGCTCACACTCTCCTCTTCACCCCCCGCACTCCCCCCACCCATGGCCAATGCACATTTCCACTAGCTCCGTTATGTGTCCTTGATCAAGACCCATCTCCAAACCGCTGGTAGTTGCATTGGTGTGGTAGTTTCAAGTCCACACCCCCAATCATGTCCACCCCGACCCATACGTTCAAGCAGTTGTCCTTCCCATATGTTTCCTCTCCTGCAGTCCCTCCCCTGAACATGGGCAGCGTTCTTCACCATAGATCCCTCAGAATTGTCCTGGGTCATTGCATTGCTGCTGGTTCAGAGGTCCATTACATTCAATTTTACCACAGTATATCCGTCTCTGTGTACAGTGTTCCTCTGGCTCTGGCCTTTCACTCTGCATCAGTTCCTGGAGGTCTCTCCAGTTCTCCTGGAACTCCTCCAGTTTATCATTCCTTTTAGCACAATAGTATTCCATCACCCGCATATACCACAGTTTGTTCAGCCATTTCCCAATTGAAGGACATCCCCTCCCTTTCCAGTTTGTTGCCACCACAAAAAGCACAGCCACAAACATTTTCGTAGAAGTCTGTCTATCCACGATCTCCCTGGGGTACAAACCCAACAACTGTATGGCTGGATCAAAGGGCAGGCATTCCCCTATAGCCCCTTGAGCATGATTCCAAATTGCCAGCCAGAATGGCTGGATCACTTCACAACTCCACCAGCAATGCATCAACGTTCCAATTTTGCCACATCCCCTTCAACATTCATTACTCTCCCCCTCCTTCACCTCAGCCAATCTGCTAGGTGTGAGGTGATACCTCAGAGGTGTTTTGATTTGCACCTCTCTAATTATTAGAGATTTTGAACACTTTCACATGTGCTTATTGATACTCTTGATTTCCTTACCTGAAAATTTCCTATTCATGTCTCTTGCCCATTTATCAAATGGGGAATGGCTTGATTTTTTATACAATTGCTTTAACTCCTTGTATATTTGAGTAATTAGACCCCTGTCAGAGTTTTT
>NW_025342240.1:0-1024 GCF_016433145.1 Gracilinanus agilis | reverse complement strand
GGGCAATGGGATCAAGTGACTTGCCCAGGGTCACACAGCCAGGAAGTATCTGAAGCCAGATTTGAACCTCCCATCTCTAGGCCTGACTCTCAATCCACTGAGCTAACCAGCTGCCCCCAAACTTTTACCTTCTATCTTAATATCGATTCTAAGAACTGAAGAATAGCTAGGGCTAGGTAACTGTGGTTAAATGACTTGCCTAAGATCACGTAGCTAAGAAGTATATGTGACCAGATTTGAAAACAGTTCCTTCTAACTCCAGACCTGGGACTCTATCAACTGTGCCACCTAGCTGCTCTGATTTAACTTCTTTTTGCTTAAGAACTAAAGTTTAGGAGGACAATCAAATCTCAGGAAACTTCTTCCCAGCCATCCTAACCTCTAGCTCTCTTTCTCAAGCCTTTGTGATCTCAAGAAACCTGACTATTGCCCTCTCCATTTCAAAACAAAAACTATTTATCCACCTTTTCTCCTTGTTCTGCAGTTCAGTGGAAGTCCCAGTGATGCAGCGTTGTTGTACAGCTTCTGAGATGTAGTTTTCTAGATTATAATCTCCTTGCTGTGATTAAAGACTCATTATTATAACTACTTTAGTAGTGCTATATTTTTTCAGGTTGGTAGCCAAATCATTCCTCTGCTAAAAATACTAAAATGGCTCTCTAATGCTTAGAGTGTTCAATAAACAATTTAGTATTGAAGGTCCTTTGCAATTTGCCACCAACTTAACCTTCCAATTATATAATTTTGTTTTCATTTTATATATACAGTCAAAATGACTATTCTTAAGTTTTTTTAACTCAAAAGGAAGAGTGAGATGAGAGTCAGATTCCTTCTATGCCTCCACATAAACAATAGAAACACCAAAGAAAAGAAAATGGGAAAGAAATCACATAAAATTAAGTAAAGATACCAAAATATAAAACGGACAAAATAAAAGAGTGCTTACTGCTTTCTTTTCTTTTTTTATTTGAAAATTCTACTTAATTAATTCATTTAGAATATTTTCTCATGGTTACATGAATCA
>NW_025342239.1:0-2935 GCF_016433145.1 Gracilinanus agilis | reverse complement strand
AGATCACCTATCCCAAAAATACAGGGAAGAGAGGCACACTTCTCAGGTGAATCAAAACTTCCTCCATTGATCTCACTCATTTGCTTAAGATTTTATCAAGACCTGGCATTAGAGACCAAGGACCATGATTTGAACTTGGTCCTAATATGTCCCTTGCCATTTTATCTTGGACAAGTACCTCCCCTGGCCTTCAGCTTCCTATTCTGAAAAATAAACCCCAATTGCTCTACCTCCCCATTGCAGTGATTCTGGGATGTTGTTCTGTAGCCCTCAGGGATCTAACCAGCAGCCTTGGGAGTCAAGCTATGAGGAAGACCATTGCAAAAGATATTCCTCCTTACAGCACCTGCGGAAGGCCCTCCCTTCACCCATCCTAGATCTGTGATGCTTTTAGGACATGCTCTTTACTCTTCTCCCTCCTCTTTTCTCTGCTGCCTAGAGGAAAATCTGAGTTTAAAATCCACATTAATAAATTCATACTTGTAATGTAAATGTAAACTTAAAATGGGGCATCTGGCAAAGAGTGTTTATTGAATTAGAACCTAGCCTCCAAATCTCTGGAAGAGCAAAATTCTAATGGGATTTAAAAACTTTTCTTTTTATTATTTGGGTCTCATGGCCATTCCTCCTGAAAAATTTAGTTAAATAAAAGCCTATTTCCTGCTAATATTAACCTTAGCTTTCCAGAACCTGTCCGTGGAATATGAATTTTTACTTAAAGTTAGAAATGTAACTCATATAAGAAGTGAGAGGTAGAATCTCAACTGACTTTTTAGAGACATGTAAATCTTCAAACAGCCTATTTCTGAACATTTGGAAAATAGTTTAATCAGCAACTCGATTTAATTTACCTACAGAGTTTGTTTGATGAAGGGTGTTTCTTTAGAAGATTTTGAAAATGATGACTTTAACTGAGTTCAACTTTTTTTTTAAACCCTTACCTTCTGTCTTAGAATCAATACCATATAATTGGATGGTATTGGCCAGTGCAAGGGAGGTGAAAAGATCAAGAATAAATTAACTATGTACCAATAAGATTTAAGCATTACCTTTCTCATTGATTGCAACTGGAGTTCCACTTTCTACTGAATCTTCTTATTTCTCTTAATTCTGTTCTTAGATGCTGTAATTCTCCTTTGATCAGCATTTTTTTCTGGATGGGAATCAACTACCTTTCTGTACTTGATTTTTATTGTCTGTTGGCTCCCTACCTTTCTGTACTTGATTTTTATTGTCTATTGGCTCCCTCTTTTACCACCACTCCTTTTGCAGGTCCTATTTTGTGCCTTCAATGATTGCCTCTCTGAATCTGGGTCTTCCTGGATTAAGTGTCTCCATCCCCCTACACTGAATCTCCTGAGGGCCAATGAGATAAGCAACCCTGCAACTGGAACAAGAAGGCTGTCTAGTGAACTATGATGTTCATTAGAATATCTGCCTGTCCCTGTAGAATAGCAGTTGTGTTCTGTTATTCCTCAACTGGTAGGAAGATATTAAATCATCAATACATTCCATCAAGAATTTTGTTACATTCAGCTTCCAAGTTTTAAAAATTCATTTTCTTCATTTGTTTATTTTTCCTCTCAGTGGAAGAAGATCATTTTTGTTGTCCTTCTGTTACGTAAAGTCAAATCAAATTTTTATTTTATTTTTGCCTCTTGAACTAACTCTCTAAGAGATTCATAGGCTGTCTCCTGGACAATAGCTTTAATGAAAAGCAAAGAAATATTGGCTCTTACTCATTGACAAGAACTTCAAGCTAGGGAGTGAACACTTCTGTGGGAAAGCCTAGTCATAGGTCAGACAATGAGGTGCTTGTGTTAGGGACTGACCTTTCTGTGTCTTTGTCTGATGTGGCACTTGGGGTGGACTCTTATTTGCTGTAAATTTCAGAGACAGTCCTTTTCCCCTGAAGACTGTCTCTACTAATGAAATTTAGGGAAGAAGAGACTGAGATCCTCCTCACTAAAACTTTCTCCAATGGCAGTGGAAGAGCAGGGCTTCTTTTATTTATTGAGTTTGAATCCAAGAATCTAACTCGGTCAAGTGCCTGGCTCATAGTAGGCAGTGACTAAATGTTTATTGATTAATTAATTGATTGTTTGGGCTCCCTGAAGAGTAAGAGAAGGGTAACAATGAATAATTAGTTCAAAATAATTTGGGAAAAGATATTTTGTCTTTCCAATTACATGCAATAACAATTTTCTACCCATATTTTCTGAAGTTTTAAGGTCCAAATTGTCTCCTTCCATCCTTCTGTGTCATTTAAAATCACTTGGGATAGAGTTCCGGGTTAAGATGGCGGCAGAGTAAGAAGCAGCTCTTAACCTCTCCTGACCGAAACATACAAAACTCCTCAAGGGGACATAAAAACAAGTCCAGACGAACGGAGGAACCCCACAACAGGGCACAGCGTGGAAGGTACGTGGAATCGAGACATTTCCAAGCTAAAAAGGGCTCTCACTCACTCAATCGCGAGCTGAGCAACCGCCTCACCCCCACCCCCTCCACACTCACCTATAGCTCCGAACCCAGCTAAAAAGAAATAGAGCAAGTTTGGGGCACCCATCGAGTCATCAGCAGCTCCGGGACCTGTTCCTGACAGCAGCAAGACTTAGGACCCCATTAAGTCAAAAAAAGCACGCGAAATCTGAGCGCGCGCCGGAGCAGGACGCTGGGCGCGCAGAGTGCCGTCTGAGTAGAGGCGTGGGTGGAGGCAGAACTAAGCCTAAGTGGGGAACCAGTGCAGACGGGTATACGACTGTGGAAGCAGCACCCTGAGACTTGTAAAGAAACCTCCAGCAGAGGATAAAGCAAGAGGGCCCACCAGGGGGCTTGACCTTGGAAAAAACCAGAATTCAGACATCAGGAGCCAATAGATTGGGAACAGACACTGAGCCCGAGGATAAAGCTGAGAAGCTGCTGGGCTAATGAT
>NW_025342238.1:0-1253 GCF_016433145.1 Gracilinanus agilis | reverse complement strand
CCCTAGGCCACTCAGATTAGTCTCTGGTCATAGAGCAGGATCTCTATACTAGAAAATATAAAATACTTAGGAATCTATCTACCAAAACAAACACAGGAATTATACGAACACAACTACAAAACACTTTCCAAACAATTAAAACTAGATCTAAACAATTGGAAAAACATCGATTGCTCATGGGTAGGATGAGCTAACACAGTAAAAACGACCATTCTACCCAAATTAATTTTACCTAGTTAGTGCCATACCTATCAAACTACCAAAAAACTTTTTTACTGAATTAGAAAAAATTATAACGAAGTTCATTTGGAAGAACAAAAGATCAAGAATATCAAGGGAAACAATGAAAAAAAACGTGAAGGAAGTTGGCCTAGCAGTACCAAATATTAAATTATGATATAAAGAACCAGTTATCAAAACAATATGGTACTGGCTAAGAGAAGGAAGGGAGGATCAGTGGAATAGATTTGGGGTAAGTGACATCAGCAAGACAGTCTATGATAAACCCAAAGAGCCTAAGTTTTGGGACAAAAATCCACTATTTGACAAAAACTGCTGGGAAAAATGGAAAACAATATGGGAGAGATTAGGTTTAGATCAATATCTCACATCCCACACCAAGATAAATTCAGAATGGGTGAATTACTTGAACATAAATAAGGAAACTATAATAAAAGTATACGAAACTATAGGAAAAATAAAAATTACTATATCCATCAGATCTATGGGAAAGGGAAAATTTAAAACCAAGCAAGAGTTAGAAAAAATTACAAAATGTAAAATAAATAATTTTGATTATATCAAATTAAAAGGTGTTTGTACAAACAAAAACAATGCAATCAAAACCAGAAGGGAAACAACAAACTGGGAAAATATATGACAAAAAACTCTGACAAGGGCCTAATTACTCAAATATACAAGGAGCTAAATCAATTGTATAAAAGATCAAGTCATTCCCCAATTGATAAAAGGGCAAGGGACATGAATAGGCAATTTTCAGATAAAGAAATCAAAACTATCAATAAGTACATGAGAAAGTGTTCTAAATCTCTAATAATTAGAGAAATGCAAATCAAAACAACTCTGAAGTACCACTTCACAACTAGCAGATTGGCTAAAATGAAAGAAGGGGAGAGTAATGAATGCTGGAGGGGATGTGGCAAAATTGGGACATTAATGCATTGCTGGTGGAGTTGTGAACTGATCCAAACATTCTGGATGGCAATTTGGGACTATGCCCAAAGAGCTCTAAA
>NW_025342237.1:0-1356 GCF_016433145.1 Gracilinanus agilis | reverse complement strand
AACGTTATGAGTGTAAGGAATGTGGAAAAAAGTTTAGAGGGAGAGCACATCTAACTTATCATCAGAGGACTCATAGTGGAGAGAAGCCCTATGAATGCAAAGAATGTGGGAAAGCCTTCAGGGGAAGCTCAAGCCTTAGTCAGCATCAGAGAATCCATAGTGGAGAGAAGCCCTATGAATGCAAAGAATGTGGGAAAGCCTTCATAGAGAGGTCAGACCTTAGTAAGCATCAGAGAATCCATAGTGGAGAGAAGCCCTATGAATGCAAAGAATGTGGGAAAGCCTTCACATTTAGCTCAGGCCTTAAAAAGCATCAAAGAATCCATAGTGGAGAGAAGATATATGAATGCAAAGAATGTGGGAGATCTTTTAGAGTGAGGTCATATCTTACTAGACATCAGAGGATCCATAGTGGAGAAAAGCCCTACAAATGTGAAAACTGAGGGAAAGCCTTCAGGTGGCTTTCCAGCTTCAATAACGATCAGAGTGAACACCCTGGAGAGAAGTCTTATTCATGTATTAAGTGTAGAAAAGCCTTCAGGGGGTGCTCAGATCTTACTAAACATTGGAGATTTCATACTGGTGAGAAACCCTATGAATGTAGTGATTGTGGGAAAGCCTTCCATCTTAACTTAAATCTCATTCAGCATAAAAAAATTCACAAAGGGTAACTGACTATAGTAAATATCAGAGAAACTTCTGTCAGACTTGTTTTGGTGGGTCCCAGAGAATACAAAGCAGGGTTACATTCCATAAATGATTATAACTTCTTTAAAGGTAGAGCTTATGTCTCTGATTTGTTTTGTACAACAAGGAAGTACAATTCCGGATTGTTACCTAGAAAAGGCGTTTTGGCATTGGTTCATCAGAATGGCAATGAGGGGATGGTTGAAATACACATTTGTCTCCATTAAATCCCCATTATTTTGTTGTCACTTCACTTTGGATTGGCCTTTGCTATCACTTCTCATTTTTCTATCTCTAACCTGACATGCTCCAAAAGCTGATAAACAATTTTATGGCCATGTGCTCCATTCCAGTGTCCTCATCTCCATCATTCAGCACCAGTACCATTCTTTCAGGCTAAAGACATCTCCATTTCAAACAGTTTTCACCATTTGTATCTACTTGGTCTCTTTTTTTCACCTATACTTAAATGGACATTATTTATGTTATTTTTCTAGATAAAATGTTAGCTCCATGGGTAGCAGGGCCATTTTTTCCTTAGTTACCTGGTCTTTTATGGTCTGGTTTCCCTGTCTGATTTCTATTCCTTTTCAGTAGAGGGATGACTTTGGAGTCAGGGAGACTTGTGATCAAGGTCTGCCTCTAACATTTAGCAGACTTGTGACTACG
>NW_025342236.1:0-1978 GCF_016433145.1 Gracilinanus agilis | reverse complement strand
CATTTCCTTTCCTTTGGCCCCCTCTTTAAAAAGTTTGCCCATCACCGATCTAGCAGGTTTCACAGCTATTACCAATAGTATTCCTTTGACTAATTGCAATTCCAAAAAGCCCTGATGTTCATATAAATATAATATAACTGAACCTAAAACTGCTATGAATGAAGTGTTTTGACTATAGTAGCATAGTCAAAAACTCCATTAGAGACAGCATTAGAATTTTAGATTTTAGTCTACAGAGAAGAGAGCAATAAAATTCCTGTTACATTATAAAAAAGGCATTCCTCAATCTGGTCACAAAAGAATCTCCATCCCCTCTCCATTGTCCAGAAGACATAGGAAAGGTGTATCCTTGCTAACAACTATAATTGCATTGCCATAGTCTGCTAAATGGGATATAGTGAGAAGCTAATGGGAGAGTATCCCTCAGTGTTACCTGCAATAAAAACATTCCTTTATATTCTTTGAAAAACGTCTTTGGAAAAGAGACAATTCTTCTCTCCCCTTCAAAACATTAGGAAAAGTCTTTATTCACCTTCAGGGTAAACTTCAATAGTTCTGTGATCTCATCGGAGTGGATATTCACTTCAGTCAGCCACTTAGTCAATAAACATTTATGAATTACCTACTATGTGCCAGCTGAAGATAGGAGGAAAGGCAAAAAGACAGCCTCTGTCTCGAGGAACCCATAGTCTAATTGGGGAAACAACATGAAAACAACACATTAGAAATTGGAGGTTATCAAAGGAAGGCACTAGCATTCAGGGAGATTGGATTTTTGAAGAAGGTGAAATTTTTACTAGAACTTAAAGGAAGTCATGGAAGTCCAGAAGCAGAGATGAGGAAGGAGAGAATTCAAGGTATGGAGGACAGCGAGTGAAAAAGACCAGAGTTCGGAAAGGGAATATTTTGTTCAAGAATAATACAGAGTTCGAAGAGGCTTCTGGTTAAGATGGCGGCAGAGTAAGGAGCAGCTGCTCGATCTCTCCTGACCGAACCACACAGGACCCCTCAAGGGGACATAAAAACGAGTCCAGAAGAACGAAGGAACCCCACAACAGGGCGCAGCATTGAAGGTACGCAGAATCGGGGCATTTCCACGCTATAAAGGGGTGAAACAGTTCACACTAAAACACGAGAGGAAGAAGCCCCTCCCCCACCCCCCACACCGCACACCTTGCACAAGTGTGAAAACAGGACTGGGGCAACCAGATAATCACTGGCAGCCCCGGAGCTTGTACCTGTGTGTAGCAAGACGAGGGACCCCAGGTGGCTGGGGGGGGGGGGGGAACACGCACAGACTTTCCCCGATGCCTCCCCGTAGGTGAAGGCACCTCCTCAGGCCGGGACAAAGGCCCCTAAAACACGGCCTTTCCCAAGCGCTAAAGGCATCCCCTCAGGTGCGAATAAAGATCTCCAGCCCACAGACTTTCACTACCTTCTGCTGGGGTGAAAGCAGGGCCCTAAGAGCATCTGCGCAGGCAAAGGCAGTGCCCTAGGCTTGGATAACTATCTCCAGCCCAGGCTTGGACCTCCAGTGAGGACCCGGGGCAGACCAGAGCGCGGAAGTGGAAGCAGCCCCAAAGACTGCTGAAGGAACCTCGGGCAGAGGGGCAGACCGGGAACTACCAGGAGGCCTGACCCCGAGGACAAGGAGACTGGAGCCCCCGGGAGCTTGTAAGGCGCAGGCAGACCCTGAGTGCAAAGACAAAGCTGAAAAGGGGCGGGGCTAACAATAGCCAGCAATAAGGAAGTCCAGAAGAAAAAGACTATCAAGAGAAACTCTGGAACACTCGACAACTTCTACACAGAGAAAATCCAGACAACAGAGGAGGGAAAACAAAAACCCAAACCTCCCCCAAAAAATGAAAGCTGGTCACAAGCTATGGAAGAGTTTAAAAACGAAATGCTGAGGAAGATGGAAGAAATCTGGCAAGAAAATAACAGTTTAAAAGGCAGAATTTCGCAATTGGAAAGTGAG
>NW_025342235.1:0-2098 GCF_016433145.1 Gracilinanus agilis | reverse complement strand
CATATGGCAAGCAAACTGGAGACTTATCTGCATTTAGCTTGAACAAGTTCTTATAATAAAGAGAGAAGCCGTTGAAGGTTTCATATCATCTACAAGTTCTTGAAATACATGACACAAAACTAGAAAGAGTATAAGAGAAATTATAACTCTAGTCAGAAGACAAGAGAGACTCAGACCAAGTTAGTCAACTGATGACTTTACTTAGTAGATTCTTGGTTGAACAGGAAACATAAAAGAATTATTTCCAAGATGTATAAAGGAACTGATTAAAACTTATAGATAGGGGGCAGCTGGGTAGCTCAGTGGATTGAGAGCCAGGCCTAGAGACAGGAGGTCCTAGGTTCAAATCTGGCCTCAGACACTTCCCAGCTGTGTGACCCTGGGCAAATCACTTGACCCCCATTGCCTACTCTTCTGCCTTGGAGCCAATACACAGTATTGACTCCAAGACAAAAGGTAAGGGTTTAAAAAAAATAAAAAACAAAAAAAAACTTATAGATAAACCATTACCCAACTCATAAATGGACAGTTTTTCATAATGAATTTTCTTTTAGTGTTATTATTTTTTGCTTCTCTTTTCCTTGGTACTTAATCATGAACATACAAATCCAGCTGTGAAATTCTCCAAAGACATGAGAGCAGCAAGATCACAAAACTTAGCAAGGTATGCTTTTATTTTTTGCCATCCCCTTTTCACCAAACCATTCTTAATGCTTATTATATGCTGGAGCTTGAAGTCTAATGACAAATAAGACATATAAATAAATAGGTATATACAAGAGATATACAACATAGCTGAAAGGCAGCCTTAGAAGTAAAAACTAAAGCATAGTGAAGAGAAGATTGGGAAAGACCTCTTGGAGATGATGGTATCTGAACAATAATATAAAATTAACTATATACAAAGAGAAAGATGCAACATGACAAAATAAATAAATAGGAATACCCAAGTAAAGATTAATTCCCCTTTTCTACTACATTGCTTCAATAAGTAATTATTTCAGAAGATACCTTGCAATGTTTCTATTTTTATGCAGTATTTGCATGAGGAACTACATAGCTTTCTTTGTTCAATCCATCTTCCAATTCTATATTTCCACTTTGATTTTGATTTTTTTATTTTCAGAGCGAACAAGAGAAATCATGTGTTATTTCTTCTCCCTGAGTCTGTTAAATCTCATGATGGTTACTTTCCACTGTGTAGGTAATAGCAATTTTGTCAATGATGACAAATCAATGAAAAAGAAAGAAAAAATGTATGTTGGCAAAGATGGACAGTTATTAGAGCTCTGAATTGACACAGACAGCTTTAATCTAATAATATTCTCTTGAATGGTTCTTTGGATCTTCTCTGAGAGTTTCAGTTTTCTCATCTACAAAATTAAGAAACTGGAGAACATAGTCACTAAGGTCCCTTCCTACTCTAACAGCATCTGATTTGAGATAAAAGTCTTCCCAAATATTGTATAGTAAATTTGATTTTTATCATACCAAGATGGCCTTATCTTCCCAATCAGGGCTAATATTTGCAAGCAAACTGGACAGTTATCATATATTCAGCTGAGTTCTTGATGCATCCCCAGATAACCATGGCTCACTGTAAACTATGGGCAAGTAGAAACCCACAAGGCGTTGAAGTTCAGCTATAATTAGCTCTGATAAAATAAGCAGGATGTAAATATGTGTAGAGTTCAGTATGAGTGACTAAAATCACACATATAAATAATGTACGACTGGCAGTTGTGTAACCTCTGAAAATAACTTGAAATGGAACTGATAGGGAAGTCAGTGATCATCTAGTCCAGGGGTTCTTAATCTGGAATCCACAATCCATGGAAAGGTTCAAGGCATCTATACTTGCCTAGGAAGAAATTACATTTTTATTTTTTACTAAGCTTAGGTTTCCTTTGAAATTTTATGCATTTTGTTTTAGTTTTTTCAACCTTTACCTTCTGTCTTAGAATCAATACAAGTATTGGTTCCAAGGCAGAAGAGAGGTAAGGGTCAGACAATTGGGGTTAAGTGATTTGCCTAGAGACTCACAGCCAGGTAGTTATCTGAGGCCATATTCAAACCCAGATCTTTCTAACTCCAGGCC
>NW_025342234.1:0-1506 GCF_016433145.1 Gracilinanus agilis | reverse complement strand
ACTCGATGGGTGCCCCAAACTTGCTCTATTTCTTTTTAGCTGGGTTCGGAGCTATAGGTGAGTGTGGAGGGGGTGGGGGTGGGGCGGTTGCTCAGCCTGCGATTGAGTGAGTGAGAGCCCTTTTTAGCCTGGAAATGTCTCGATTCCACGTACCTTCCACGCTGTGCCCTGTTGTGGGGTTCCTCCGTTCGTCTGGACTTGTTTTTATGTCCCCTTGAGGAGTTTTGTGTGTTTCGGTCAGGAGAGGTTAAGAGCTGCTTCTTACTCTGCCGCCATCTTAACCCGGAAGCCCCCTTGGTTACTTTTAAATTCAATCAACCAAAAGTGAAGACACCCCTACCTAATACTTAGAGGAGTTTCACAAACCACTTACTAAAGTGAGATATACCTCCAGAAGCAATGGAATGTTTCCTGGGCAGCGTTAATCAAATTTAAAGAAGGCAATTGGCCCCCATAAAGTGGAGGAAGGGACAGGAAGTGACATAAAAAAGGGACTATAAAAGATGATGAACTTCCTGTCCAAGAGGGCTTCAGTCTTCATCCTGAATTTTCAGGTTGGAGGATATTCTCCTTTGGGACTTTGCCTTGAGACTGGTCTTCGGCTTCACTTGGACCTGGGGCTCTGGCTCTTGGACTGCTAAGTCTGGTAAGACTGCTCCTGGATCTTCTCTCTTTGGATCTTCTCCTGGCAAGAGAAAAGCTGACCTTCCTTTCCTGGCTTCTGGAGAGATTAGTTTAGGAGAAGCCTCCCCTTCTTAGAGGAGGCCACGTGGGTTGAATCCTTGCTTAATTTACCACCAAGTCCTCTGGCTGAGGGGTTAACAAGCCCTGCATGGGTTGAGTCAGGGACTAGCAACATTTAGGGTAATAAATTAGACTTCTTTCTCTACCCTCTTTCACATTTATCTACTTTCACTCATTCCACTTCTTTGTAAATAAAGCTACTGAAAGTCATTTTGACATGGGCTGTATTAATTTTAAAATCAACAACCACAGTATTATCTTAAAATTCTCATATATTTAGTCCAACCATAACATTTAATTCCTTACATCTGCAATAGTCTTCTGCTTGGTTTCCTTTGTATAAAGTCTTCCCTTCTCTAATCCATATTTCACTCAGCACAAGTCAAGCCATAACACTCTTCCCTCTCCTCCAACTCAGTAAAACTCTAGTGGCTTTCTATTGCCCTTAGGATGAAATATAAACTCTTCTTTTTGGCACATAAAACTCTTCACAACCTGGTTCCATTCTACCTTTCACAACTTACCAGTATGCATTGATCTCTTTCAGGTACCCTACTATCCAACCAAACTGGCTTTCTTGCTGTTCTTTAGAGACAACCTTCCATCTCCCATCTCCATCTATTTGCCTTGACTTTCCCAAATACCTGGAATGTACTCCCTTCCCACCTCCACCTCTTGGAACACCTAGTTTCCTTTAAGACCTAACTCAAGTATTATCTTCTCCATGGGGCCATCCCTGGTCTCCCTGGATGTTTCCCTACA
>NW_025342233.1:0-1002 GCF_016433145.1 Gracilinanus agilis | reverse complement strand
GAATCAGAGCTGTCAGCAAGGAGAAGAAAAGAGCCACACAGGCTAGCGTCATTCCCAGAGGTTCTTTGATAGCCAGGAAGGTGATGGTTTTGGGGAGGCAGCGATTCCTCTCCTGATTAGGATATTCTTCTTCAGGACATTTCATACAATGTTTCATATCTGTAGGGGACAAGAAACATCTCATTGTTTTAATGTTTTAAAGTTCTTCAAATTCTCAGACCTAGGAAACACAAACAGTAGCTACTGACAGCCTTTTTGGTTCCCCTCCATGTATAATGAAAGATATCACTGGTAAGCAATATGCTAATCAAGCATAGTTCTACTGTGTCAATATGCTTTTTAACTTATAAGACTTAGACAATGTTATTTCTTAGTATTTAATCTTTCCCAATTGGAGAAAACTGTTCCTCAGTCTATTTATACTTAAATTACTTATGTACTGGGTGCTACATCCCCAACTTTAATCATAATACTGATGATAATAAGCTAGAATTTATAGAGCATCTTCTATATGCCAGGTATTGTGCCAAGAGTTTTACTATGATTATCTCATTTGATCTTCTTAAGAAACTTGGGAGGTGGATGCTATTAGTATTACTATTGTTTAGATGAGGAACCTGAGGCAGGTATAAGTTAAGTGACTTGCCTAGGATAATATAGCTAGTAATATAGCAAGGGTAGTTGAGCAAGATTTGAACTCAGGTCTTCCTGATCTTAGTTCCAGCACTCTATCTACTGTGTCACCTTCTTGCCCAACTCATACTCACATTTGAGGATTGAATCCTCAGATTATAATGAACTATTCTCAGGTTTCATAGGTGATGTGAGAGTCTGACCCTCTTCTTAAACAATAGCTCATAAGCTATAAACAATAGCTTAAACATAAGCTCATTTTTTGGTATGCTTCCCTTAAATAGTCAGTCAGTAGATACAGTTCATTTTCCTTTCCTTTCCTTTCCTTTCCTTTCCTTTCCTTTCCTTTCCTTTCCTTTCCTTTCCTTT
>NW_025342232.1:0-2343 GCF_016433145.1 Gracilinanus agilis | reverse complement strand
GCAGTTTTGAATGCTTACAAGCGCGTGGTCTGATAACTTTATCTATCAACATGGCTTTAATTAAAATACTAATATATATATTTATAGCAGCCTTTATCATTTTTCATATTTATACCCCACAGCTATTGGATCAAGTTAACAACTGTAGTATCCAATTGGATGAAAATTTTGTCCTAGGGTCTGTGTAAGCACACCAGAAGCTATACCTTTTTTTGTTGACAAACAGATGAAATGGTTTCTCATAGTCTGGAATTCCCAATACAGGAGCAGATAAAATGGTTTCTTTTTAAGTCTACATGATGTTCAGGATTTAGTTTCAGAGCTTCTGGTTCTGTATTCCTGATCAGATCTGTCAAACATTTAGTGATCTCACTATATTCAGGAATCCATTGTCTAGAGAAACCAGTAGTTCCAAGAATTGCTCTAAGTTTTATTTTTCATTTTAGGTGCACTCAATTACTGGATGTCAGCTATTCTCTTTTGAGTGATACTTCTGGAACCCCCTGATAACACAAATCCAAGATATTGCCCTTGAGGCAAAACCCAGTGCAATTTTGCCTTGAGATTTTATGGCCTCATATAATTCAATCAAAATAATCTTGCTGTCTCTAAAACATACCTTTTCATTTGGGGACTCTAAAAGATCTTCATCCACAAAATGCACCAATTTACTCTCTTTAAACTTAATTGTTTTTAGTTCTTTATTTAAAATTTGAGAGAACTGGCTAGGTGAGACTATATACCCTTGGAGCAAATGAGTCCAGGTCCAATGGGTTTTCTCCCAAGTGAAAGCAAAGATCTTTTGAGAATCCTTGTGGATTGGTATTGAGAAAAAGGCAGGACATAAATCAACCACAGTGCCATATCTAGCATGACTTGGAATGGAAGAAATTATAGCAGCCAGACTTGGCACAACTGGAAGAGTCTTGATGACATAATCATTTATCACTCTTAGATCTGGGATAAATCGGTAAACAGGCCAGTGATTTTCATCGATTTTTGTTTTTTTTTATAGACAAAATGGTTGTATTAAACTCAGAAAAGCACAGTATTATTATCCCTTGTTGGATTAGGGACTCAATAATTGATTGTATACCATCTATTGCTTCCTTAGTCAAGGGATATTGAAGCACACAAGGAACAGGTCCTTCTTTTGTCCTCACCCTGACTGGAGTAGCTGATTTTAACAACCCAACATCTGTGGATGATTTTGACCGCAAGTCCTTAGGTATATCCTCAGGTATTGGATAGTTAGTACCTAAGTCATCCTCTGTACTGTTGAAATCTAAGAAAAGCAATGGAAAGTCCTTCAAAGATTCCTCTGGGAGATGTAAAGAAATATCATCAGATTCAGTACATTGGATTGTAGCCCTTAATTTACATAAGATCCATCCCTAAAAGATTCATTGGACATTCTGGGACACACAGAAATGCATGTTCTATGGAAAGGGGGCCAATGCTTACCATTTGGGGTTGCAATTTGGCTACTTTCTCAGTTATGCCTGTAGCATCAACTACATCCATTGTACAACAGCTCTACAATTTTCAGGAAAACTTTGCAAAACTGATTTACTGGCTTCCATGTCAACGAGAAGGTAATAAATCTGGTCTCCAATAGTTACAGACACATGTGGTTCTGTGCTATTGGGAGGTTGAAAAGTTTCCAACACAGGAGCTAAAAAAGTAACATCAAAACAAAGCTCAGCTATTTCCTGTCCATCCAAGTTAACATTGTCTTGAATTACAGAATTTTCCCAGGATTTTTCACCTTTACCATACTCAGTGGACTTTTTCACCTCTATTCTGGTATCATTGTTCTTATTTACAATCAAATTATTACAATTTTCATTATTTTTCCTAATTACACAATTACTAAAATTATTAACCCTATTTACAACACAATTCCTCTTTTTCTTACAATTATTTACAACATTAATAAGATTATTATCAACACCAAATAAATTATTATCAATCTTAGTCATAGTATTACAAACAGTGGGTAAATTATCATTAACAATAGGTAAATTACTATTAACAATGGGTAAATTTCTATTAACATTGGTTAAATGACAATTTACACCATGACCAGTATTTAATTCAGATAGTTTAGCATTAACACCATTCAAATTATCATTAATTCTCTTTAAATTGTCATTCACATTGATTAAACTATCATTAATTACATTCAAATTATCATTAACATTGATCAAATTATCATAAGTATTAATTAAATTACTAATAACACTAATTAAATCATTATTATTAATATCAAATGCACCATTTCCATTATTCACATTTATGTTACCTTCATCTTTAATGCATCCAATTCCATTAACAATTTCT
>NW_025342231.1:0-1564 GCF_016433145.1 Gracilinanus agilis | reverse complement strand
CTTCAGCTTCCTGGTGCCCTCCTCCTTCCTTGTGCTCCTCCCTTCTCCCCGCTCCTTCCTCCCTACTCTCTTCTCCTCCCTGGTGTTCGCTGCTCCTCCTCCCTGCCCTCTGCTCCTCCTCTCCTTCCTTGTGTCTCCCCACCCCTCCTCCTTTCCATTTCTTTTCTCTTCCTTTTTCCAAATTAGAGTTTGACGTATTCCTCCCAGATACCAAACAACCAATTGCCTGGTTGCTAAGGGGAAAGTGTGGCCAATCAGACATCGTTGCTACCTGTGAGTAATATTTTTAGCAGGGGGGGGGGGAGTGCAGTTCCACGCCCACTGTAACTTCATACATTTCTCTGCTGCAGGTTGTGGAGAAGACCCACCTCCCTGTTTACCCTCACCCCTTCCAATCACTCACTGCTTTTCCCCTCCCCATTTTTTCCCCCTTACACACTTCAACTGAAAAAGGTCTTAAAGGAACAGGCTGGTAATACAATACAGAGCATGACAAGGCGATACCATATGTTTATTATGGGCACAGAGGCAAAAAAGACATGTCAAATATTGGTGCTTGTATAAATACTCAGGCAGACCATCCAGCAGTACAGCACTCGGCGTCCCCATTTCTTGAGTGCAGGAGGGCTGGGTTTGACATATTTGAAAAAGAAATGTCCTCCGTTCATCCCCAAGGCCAAAGTCATCCCAAGCAATGCTTCCACTCATGGGGTTGCTAGGAGGAGACGGACTGGAGGTGGAAAGCAGGAGGCAGTTTAACTGCCACGAGATGTGGGAGGTGGGGTCAGTTGGGTGGCCCCTCTCCCCACCCCCACCCCAGCAGGTTTGGATTCTGCAGTTGCTCCCTTCCCTCTGGGTGGCAGTTGTTTCAGCTTTCTGTGGGGGGATTAATCATTAATACAATTGCGTACGAGGAGCCCTGGTACATGGATGGGTTCCACCTCTGGACTTTCTTAACGTTTACCCTCTTAACTGAGGGCGGTTCCTCTTGGGATGGGATTTTCCTAAACTAGACTCAGCCCCACAGGTGTTGGGTATTTTCCAAGCCTCTAATTCCTCCTCTCACTCCAGTCCCTTTTACTCCCCAGCGGCTTCTTCATCTACTTCTCAATTCTACTCCCCTATACCCCCTCCCCCCACCCAGCTTCAATCTTGCTCGCTTTCACCCTCAATTCAGCTGGTCTGGTCCCACCCCGCCCCCTTCCCAACTTCTCAACCTCACTGGCACTCCTTCTGTCCAATCCCGCTTCAAAAGCCCTCCTCGCCCCGCCCCCGTTCAGTCCAGAGCGTCGTCTCATTGGCCAAATCCTGAGCACCATGGGGCGTGCCCTCTCCTCCTCCCTCCCTCACCCCAAACCCCACCCTCCCCATCTCCTCGGTGCTCCTCTTACGGAGTCCGATTGGCAGGTGGGACCTGACCAATGGCGGGAGGGGGCAGGGCAGGGGTGGAGTGAGGAGCGCTAGCCCAAGGGGTTGTGAGGTTTCGGGGCGGGGAATGGCTACGAAGTCTAGAGCGGAGTGACGCTCGCCAGGCGGGCGCGCGGGTGCGCGCCTCCCGCGGACG
>NW_025342230.1:0-1462 GCF_016433145.1 Gracilinanus agilis | reverse complement strand
TTTGCATTATCTACAGCATGAACTATAATAGTGCTCTTTAGGCCTTAAAGTACTACATAATTGTAGCTGGCATTTATATAGCTCTTTAAGGTATGCAAAAAGCTTTGCAAATGTCAGGTTATTTGATCTGCATGACAACTTTGAAGATGACATTATCATCAACACTTATAGATGGGGAAACTGAGGTAGTAAGAGCTTGAGGGTTTCAGAAAGGATTCAGCCCAAATTCGGGTAAATTATTGTTATTAGGAAAATTGGGAAGAGCAACACTACCTCTCCAATCTTCTTCCAACAACCTGAATCTGACTTAAACTTTACAACTGTAAGAGGCATAGGTTTAAAAGTAGGTGTGTAAGCAGGCTAGGAAAAGCCTTAGCTGGAGGTCATGGACATTCTGAAGGAATGCAAGGGAAGGAGGAAGTGGCTTGTGCCTGAGAAGGACTCCATGGTGGTTGGCACAAACTGTTGCTGACCCTGGGAGATCTCAGAGCTAGGGGAGTTGTATCCAGATTCCCTTGGATCCTGAGAGTGGTGAAGGCTTACAGCAGAGCACATCAGACCTGCAGAGCAGCACCGAGTAGGGAAGTGGTTTGTGATCTGGTGGACAGCATTGCAAACTATCTCTCCCTACCTGGATACCTTGGATCACCTGTTCTGGTGCAGTTGACACCTGGAATCCTGAAACCATCCCTAGATTAGCCATGAGATCCCAAGTAAAGCCACCCTCAGGTCCTCAGCTAAGATGACCAAACCTGGCTGAAACCAGGTTGGGAGGAACTTTTCCCCTGTGACTCCAGTACAGCTTTCTTTGGGTCCTGTCTTGCTTAGATCATAGGATAGTGTGGTCAAGTCCTTCCCCTGCCCCTGTGGTTTGCCCTTAGGTTTTAAGTGTAGTAAACCCTATTCCCAACCTTAATCTTAGTTTGTCCTTGATTAAATGTGTTGCCTTAATTTATAAACTCCTGCCTTTACTTTTCTGGTTTCCATAGGCCTAGTCTTGGTGCTTCAGAGTGGCAGTTGGACCTGATAGCCAATTCAGTAACAGACACCCCTTTGCTGTTAAACTTTAGTCTCCCTACTTGTTGGGCCCCTTCCTATCATTTCTGTCTCCCACACACCCACCTGTTTACTGTTTAAGGCACCTTTCCCTGGTAATCCTCCATTACACAACAAACAATACATTTTTTTTTTGAAGTTTAGTCTGTATTGTTATTTTCTCCACTAGTTTCTTAAGTCTAGACAATTAACAATACAAAAAATTAAGCCTTGATTTGTAAAATTTACTTATTTCTCAAGTGGAAATGCTCATACTGAAATTTCAGCAATTTGCTGTCTATCTGAGCTGGCACTAGCATCCCACTATTCCTATTTTTTTTTATTTTTATTTTATTATTTTATTTTTACATTTATTAATATTCATTTTTAACATGGTTACTTGATTCATGCTCCTCCTTTCCCCTTC
>NW_025342229.1:0-1916 GCF_016433145.1 Gracilinanus agilis | reverse complement strand
GAGCTACAAGGCTCTTTACACTGTATCACCTCGCTCGCAGTCAGCAAATGCCTCCTATTGGGGGACCCGGTCCTGGGGTTCCTTGGATGGAAAAAGTTATAGTTTCCAGTTTAAAAGAATTTATTAAATATGGGGGCATCCAATGACTAGGCATACAGGCGAAGGAATCTGCGGGATTTGGGAAGGAGAAGATGCCCTGCATCTTGGGAAAATCATAGCCTATTTTTCAGACACATTTATTCCCCAGCCCTCTGCTGAAAGCAAATCCCCCATGGTCAGGCCTGATGTAGAGCTGTCAGTGATGCTGGTACAAGGCCTTCCTGCCTGCTTGGGGAGAGGAGGGGGCCACCCCAACACAGGAAGGGCCTGGGCTGCCTGGGACTTCCTGACAGCCTTTATTTGAAACCCATGGCCATAACAAAGCCGACATCCCCCCTGAGTACCCGGGCCCGGTGCCATCGCAACAGATGGCATCCGAGTGTACTTACCAAAGAGCTGTCTGGGCAGCCAGCGTTTGTGCGGGGATTGGTGAGCTCCCTTCCCAGGGCCTGGCCAGCGGCTGTTTGTCCCCGGCTTCACTCAGAGGGGCCAGAGGTGAGGTCTGTCTCCGGGCATCCTCAGTGACTGCCAGGAACAGAAAGAGGTCCACCCTCAGTGCCGGATCAAGACCGCGGCAGCATCCATTTCCACATCCTGAACCTTGAGGAGGTTCCTAGAAGAGTGAAAAAGAGCTCTGCCAGGAAGGCCACCGTGGCAAGCCTGGGGCCAGGAATCCCAGAATCTGCCAGAGAAAACTGAAAAAGCTCCCTCCAGAAGAGGATGATTTTGAGGCCACCTCACCCACAGCCACGGTCCTGCCCACAGCAGCATCTGCAAGGGCCTGAGAGACGAGGATCATCGACTCCCCAAGTGAAAAGCTGACACTTTTAGAGTGTTGGATAGTCCATCAAAATCAAAGGCACAGGACCTGAGCTTGAAGCTCTATTCCTTACAGCTTGTGTGACCTCAGGCAAGTCTCTTCCCCATCTCTGGGCTACAAGTTCTTTGCTCGTAAAGTGAGGGGATGGACTAGGTAGACCCTAAGATACTCCCAATTGTCAGACTGGGACATGGAATGGAAGGCCCCACGATCCTTTACCCTAGATCAGAGAAGTTTGGGGAAGTGCCATTAAATTCTGCACACCTCTTTATTTTTTTTAAACATTTATTAATATTCATTTTTAACATGGTTACATTATTCATGCTCCTACTTTCCCCTTCACCCCTCGCACTCCCCCCACCCATGGCCGATGCACATTTCCACTGGTTTTATCATGTGTCCTTGATCAAGACCTATTTCCAAATTGTTGTTAGTGGCATTGATGTGGTAGTTTCGAGTCTACATCCCCAATTATGTCCTCCTCAACCCATGCATTCAAGCCGTTGTTTTTCTTATATGTTTCCTCTCCTGCAGATCTTCCTCTGAATGTGGGTAGCATCTTTACCATAAATCCCTCAGAATTGTCCTGGGTCATTGCATTGCTGCTAGTACAGACGTCCATTACATTCAATTTTACCACAGTATGTCAGTCTCTGTGTACAATGTTCTTCTGGCTCTGCTCCTTTCGCTCTGCATCAGTTCCTGGAGGTCTCTCCAGTTCACATAGAATTCCTCCAGTTTATTATTCCTTTTAGCACTATAGTATTCCATCACCAGCATATACCACAATTTGTTCAGCCATTCCCCAATTGAAGGGCATACCCTCCTTTTCCAGTTCTTTGCCAAAACGAAAAGCGCAGCTATAAATATTTTCATACAAGTCTGTTTATCTATGATCTCTTTGGGGTACAAACCCAACAATGGTATGGCTGGATCAAAGGGCAGGCATTTTTTATAGCCCTTTGAGCATAGTTCCAAATTGCCAGCCAGAATGGTT
>NW_025342228.1:0-1073 GCF_016433145.1 Gracilinanus agilis | reverse complement strand
GGACTTGAAAGATAGATAAGAGAATAAATAAACTGTCAAATTAATCAAAAGTCCATTTACTACTGCTTTTTTAAAAGTTATTAAACATTTATTAATATTCATTTTTAACCTGTTTACATACTTTATGCCCCTACTTTCCCCTTCACCCCCCGCTCTCCCTCTACCCATGACCAACACACATTTCCACTGGTTGTAACGTGTCCTTGTTCAGGGCCTATTTCCATATTGTTGTTAGTTGCATTGGTGTGGTAGCTTCGAGTCTACATCCACAATCATGTCTGCCTCAGCCCCTGCATTCAAGCAATTGTTTATCTTATATGTTTCCTCTCCTGCAGTCCTTCCTCTGAATGTGGGTAGCATCTTTACCATAAATCCCTCAGAGCTGTCCTGTGTCATTGTATTGCTGCTAGTACAGAAGCCCATTACATTCGATTTTACCATAGTATATCAGTCTCTGTGTACAATGTTCTTCTGGCTCTGCTCCTTTTGCTCTGCATCACTTCCTGGAGGTCTCTCCAATTTGCATGGAACTCCTCCAGTTTATTATTCCTTTGAGCACAATAGTATTCCATCACCCGCATATACCACAGTTTGTTCAGCCATTCCCCAATTGAAGGACATACCCTCCTTTTCCAGTTTTTTGCCACTACAAAAAGTGCGGCTATAAATATTTTTATACATGTCTGTTTATCTATGATCTCTTTGGGGTACAAACCCAGCAATGGTATGGCTGGATCAAAACGCAGGCATTCTTTTATAGCACTTTGAGCATGATTCCAAATTGCCAGCCAGGATGGTTGGATCATTTCACAACTCCACCAGCAATGCATTAATGTCCCAATTTGGCCACATCCCATCCAGCATTCATTACTCTCCCCTTCTTTCATTTTAGCCAATCTGCTAGGTGTGAGGTGATACCTCAGAGTTGTTTTGATTTGCATTTCTCTAATTATTAGAGATTTGGAACACTTTCTCATGTGCTTATTGATGCTTTTGATTTCTTTACCTGAAAATTGCCTATTCATGTCTCTTGCCCATTTATCAATTGGGGAATGGCTTGATGTTTTATACAA
>NW_025342227.1:0-2636 GCF_016433145.1 Gracilinanus agilis | reverse complement strand
CAGAAATCCAGGGGTTCCTATGGATGCATGGATGCACATGGGGGAGCTCCATTTCCCAGCCCATTCCAAACAAATTTGCATTCCATTGAAAAACCCAGGCCTGGGGCACATCAACCACCTCCTGGCCATGCCTCCACCACCTTGGAACAGTAGCTTTCATGACTGCAGCCTCAGAAGAAGAGTCTGCAGAGCTCCCCTCTGAATTGTTTCTGCTTACATCCATTTGGGAGTTGGCTCAACATCTGCTGGGTACCACTTGGATTGAGACCCTCTGCTGTCCTACTGGGTCACATCTGAAAAGAGGTCAACCTTTTCCTTCTCATGTCTCAGTCCTGGCTCACTTTTCCTGCATGAATCATAATGAAAACATTCCTCATTATGGTCAGTGCAATAGAGAGAGGGTACGTGGGTGAGACAGACAGAGACAGGTAGACAGGCAGACAGATGGATAGATACAGATAAAGAGAGAGACACAACAGGATAGTGATGGGGAGATAAACAGAGACAGATGTTGGGACAGACAGATGAAGACACATAGAGAGGCATAATTTCATTTCAACTCTTTTCTTAAGACAATTATGGGAGGTATAAAAACCATGGGAGAGATAAAGCAGGCATAGAAAACTTTTGAAAACCACAAGAAAGGAAGAGGGAGAAAAAGCTGAAATCAAATGTAAGGCCCAACAAGCAGTGATAGTCACCAAAACGAGCCAGTGTGTGACCTGCTTGGTTTTACACGGAGAATGCAATAGTAGTTCAGCAGAAAAGTCATGTCTCCTGAATTACGTGGGATGGTTCCTCTCCCTCACAGCTGACAACAAAGTAAGGACTAGAGACAATTCACAGTTCCAGTAGGCTAGCAGGGCCAAAGAGAAATCTACCCTTTAAAGTTTTCAAAGGAAACACTCTCTGCAGTCCACCCTGAGGAAGACAAGGTCCCAACAATGCCATGACAAACAACAATGAAACCCCATCGATAGCTGAGGTGTCAATAACTGTCCAGAAAAGACGTGACAGCACTTTCTTAGCCTGACCTTGGTCTTCGTTTTCTCAGAAATATCTCCACATATCTAAAGGATCAGTGAGTTGTGGTAGGGGGAGGCAGAAACAGAGGCAGAGACAGAGAATGGACAGCTATACAGGTGGATGGACAGACAGATAGATGCAGAACAGCACTTCAAGTATTTCATTAAGTCAATTATGAGAGATATAACAAAACTGGACAGAGATAAACCAGGCATGGAAAAGTATAGAGAACCACCAGAAAGGAATAGTGACAAAAAACTGAAATCAAAGGAAAGAACGAAGAAGAAGTTACACTTTGGATCACTTCGTCAGACTTCGAAATATTTATCAACTGAGAGTAGCTTAGGTTTTAAATGGAGAATGAAAAGATGGCTCAGGGAAATTGTTGCATTATATGGGCAGACAAAAATATCTCAGGAAAAACTATCACTTAGGTGGAGAATAGAGAGAGATGCAGGGTGCGCGGGTGTGTGTCTATGTGTGTGAGTGTGTCTGTGTATCTGTGTGTCTGTGTGTCTGTGTGTTGGATGGCGGTGGCAGAAGCCATTGGCAATATACCAAGCCATTTCTGTAGTTTAGTAAAGATCTCAAAAGGGAAGCAAAGCAAGCTGCTTTTCCAGAACATTATCAATATAAGGGCCCCCCAGTGACCACAAGCCAGCACAATTGGCCATGGAGAAAGCCCAGAAGAGGTCCCTCTGAACTCGGGCCCTCTGCTACTGCCCTTCAGGGTACACATAGGACCATCTTTACCAAGAGAACAAAGGATAGAAATGGAAGGAAGGAGCACAGGCAAAGGGGCAGGCCAAGTGATCTCTCCTGAGCACAGTGGGATGCCTTTCCAGCTCCTGGCAGAGGAATGACAAAGATCAGGACAGGAGAGGATTGTCAGCTTCAGGAGCATGTCAGAGTCAAACAGAAATCTACCATGCAAAGGCTGGACAGCAAACACTCTGCAACCCACCCCAAAGAAGACATTTGAGGTAACCAGGAAAACCCATGCAGAGCTGAGGACGTCACTCTCCACACACAACATGGCACAACATGGCAGCCCTTTCTTCCCCCTCTCCCCATTTCCCCAGACACATCCCCACAGAGCTCACCAGGATGAGAACAAGGACAACAGTGTTCATGGCAGGGCAGGACCAACTGTGGGCAAGGATGTTGCCATGCCAGCAGCTCTATTGTCTCGTAACCGTTCATGGCCAAGGGTTCCCATGAAGATCCAGACAAGGTGACAATGAGCCTCCTTTGAGGAAAATGAAGGTCCCTGGCACTGTTTAGAGGATGCCCATGTTCCCTGCTTTGCCCTCCCCTCTGAGAGTGAGAGGACTCCTGGCCTTTCCCTCTCCTGTATCCAGCAGGCAAGAAAACTCCTTCCTGCCTGCCTCTTACCCCACTGTGTCGCCTCTATCCCAGCACGACTGCATCCCCCTGCCCACTTGATGGCAGGCAGCCTGGGGCTCCTGCCTCATGTTCAACTGCCCATAAATGGCTTCCTCTGTCCTCCTTTAGATGCCCCTAAGCAAGCCAGGCCCATCAGCTATGCTGGCACACCAGCCTCCTCTGTTGGCTTTGCCTCCTTGCTCCTCCCTCCCTTGGCTGCACAG
>NW_025342226.1:0-1010 GCF_016433145.1 Gracilinanus agilis | reverse complement strand
CCCTCCCTTCTAATTTTGGTTGAATTGGTTTTGTTTGTACAAAAAAATGTGATTTAATGTAATAAAAAATATTCATTTTATATTTTGTAATGCTCTCTCTTACTTGGTCTAAAATTCTTTCCTTTTCCATAGAACTGACAGTGATACTCCTCTATATTCACCTAATTAACTTATACTTTCCTTCCTTATATTTAAGTCATTTACCCATTCTGAATTTGTCTTGGTGTAGGTTGTGAGATGTTGATCTAAACTTAATCTCTCCCATACTGTTTTCCAATTTTTTTGGCCATTTTTTTCAAATAGTGGGTTTTTGTCCCCAAAGCTGGGATCTTTGAGTTTATTGTACGCTATTGCTGAGGACATTGCGCCCAAGTCTCTTCCATTGATACTCCCTTTTATCTCTTAGCCAGTCCCAAATTGTTTTGATGACCACTGCTGCATAGTACAGTTTAAGATTCTGGTACTGGTAGACCCACATCCTTTACATTTTTTATTTGTTCCATTGATATTATTCCTCTTTTGTTCTTCTAAATGAACTTTGTTTTCATTTTTTCTAATCTAATAAAAAAGATTCTTGGATGTTTGATAGGTTTGGCGCTGAATAAGTCAATTAATTTGGGTAGGATTGTCATTTTTATTATATTAGCTCATCCTATCTATGAGTAATTGATGTTTTTCCACTTATTATATCTAGTTTTAATTGTGTGGAAAGTGTGTTGTAGTTGTGCTCATATGGTGCCCAGGATAGAGGGAGTAAATCAAAATCCATCAGGAACATTGTGTTCAATTCTAGGTGTCATATTTTGGATTGGGGCTCTCTATAGTGTGACCAGGGAAAAGCCAACAGGGTAATTGGAGGATTGGAATGCAGAGAAATGTTTGGAAGGACATAAACTGTCTCTGAGGAAGAAACTGCCTTTAAAGATAGTATATTCCCCACTCCCTAATACTATTCAAAGAGAGGGATGACAGGTACTTGTCCAGAAGGGCTCTAGAAAGGCAGCACTTTC
>NW_025342225.1:0-1307 GCF_016433145.1 Gracilinanus agilis | reverse complement strand
TTGGTGAGAATTAGAATATGCAGAGATTTAACAAGGAAATAAAATGTCTTCCCCAAAACAAACAACTGATAGCAGTTCAGAGGGGCAGAAGCCAACTGGGTACACATCACCTCAAGATCCAGCCTAATAGGAAGTAAATCTCTTATTCATTGAGTTAAAGGACCTATGACTTAGCATGCTTATGCTATGCTTACAGCAGCTGGAAAAAAAAGGTGAACTTGGAATAGGAAGAGGAAAAGATTCAAAATCTTTATCTAATATTTACTTTTTTGTGACCTTGGACCTCTCTCAGCTTCAGTTTTCTTATCCATAAATTGGAGATAATAATAAGGACAATATATAATTAGGTATATGTGAGGAAAACACGTTAGAGATCAGCATCTAATTCAGGGGTTCTTAGCCTAGGGCTCATGTACCCCCAATAAGAGCATAGAGAAATTTCAAGTATTTCATAAGCTTGGATGGGAAAACAAGAATTATATTTGTTTTTAACAACCTCTAACTGAAATTTAGCATTTCCTTCATATATGCAGCAAAACAGTAATTGATAAGGGGATCTACAAGCTTCATCAGATTTCCCAAAGGTTTCATTGCACAAAAAGGGAAGTAAGAATCTCTCATGTAATTCAGTTCTTATTTTATAGAAAAAGCTCATCTAGAACACAGGACCCCTCATTCACAGTTCAGTGTGCTTCCCACTAAATAATGCTATTTCCCACTGAATTATCCTCTAATGCTACAGATATTTAGATTAACTCATGGTGTTAAATATTTATCTTCGAAAAACAGGTACGGTGTAGGGAATTACTATGCAATGCATGAAGTAGGAAATGACACATATAGAAGCAATAGAAATAGGGGGGAAGAAGGAAATGAATATGTGAGAATCATATAAAGCTTTTTAAGCATTATCCCAAAGAGTATAGTGAAAAAGAGAAAAGGGAGGTAGGATATAGGGAAGGAATAGAGAGAGGAGGAAAGAAAAGAAAGAAAGAACTGAGAAAGAGGAAGAGGGAGGAGAGAGAGAGAGACAGAGAGAGACAGAGACGGAGACAGAGAGACAGAGACAGATAGAGAAGAAAATCAGTCTGATATGCTGAGGGCTTAGAACTATTTCCATCCCATTATTCACAGATGAGAGGGATTTGTCATCAAGGTAGAGATGCAATTTCTTGAGGGGCATAGTGAAATATTAAAAGATTTTCCCATTGCAAATAAGGTAATTATAACCACTCAATTTGACAAATCATTGGACCCAACTGAATTACATCCCATGATTCAGAGGGAAATAAAAGTTGCAAGGGAAA
>NW_025342224.1:0-1004 GCF_016433145.1 Gracilinanus agilis | reverse complement strand
CCAAGGTCACGTAGGTAGGAGGCCAAATTTAAACCCAGGGTCTCCTGTCTTTGGGCCTGACTTTCTATCCACTGAGCCACCCAGCTGCCCCCTAAATAGACAATAGATTTTTGATAAGAAAAAAAAGTCACTCATTCTATTCAAGAATGAATGGTGGTTCCGGGTTAAGATGGCGGCAGAGTAAGAAGCAGCTCTTAACCTCTCCTGACCGAAACACACAAAACTCCTCAAGGGGACATAAAAACAAGTCCAGACGAACGGAGGAACCCCACAACAGGGCACAGCGTGGAAGGTACGTGGAATCGAGACATTTCCAGGCTAAAAAGGGCTCTCCTTAAATCGCGAGCTGAGCAACCGCCCCACCCCCACCCCCTCCACACTCACCTATAGCTCCGAACCCAGCTAAAAAGAAATAGAGCAAGTTTGGGGCACCCATCGAGTCATCAGCAGCTCCGGGACCTGTTCCTGAGAGCAGCAAGACTTAGGACCCCATTAAGTCAAGAACGCACGCGAAATCTGAGCGCGGGAGCAGAGAGCGGACGCTGGGCGCGCAGAGGCCGGCTGAGCAGAGGCTTGGGGGGAGGCAAACACAGCCAGGAACTAAAGCCTAAGTGGGGAACCAGTGCAGACGGGTATACGACTGTGGAAGTAGCTCCCTGAGACTTGTAAAGAAACCTCCTGCAGAGGATCAAACAAGGGAATCCACCAGGGGGCTTGACCTTGGAAAAAACTAGAACTCAGTCCTCAGGAGCCAATAGATCTCAAACAGACACTGAGAGCGAGGATAAACCTGAGAAGCTGCTGGGCTAATGATGGCTAACCAGTTACAGGAAATTCAGAAGAGAAAGAATAATAACAAAAAAAAGAAGTCTTTAACACTCGACAGCTTCTACACAGAGAAAATCCAGACAACCGAGCAAACAGAGGAGGAGAACAAACAACCATCCAGACCCTCCCCAAATAAGGAAAACTCCTCACAAGCTATGGAAGAGTTCAAATCTGAG
>NW_025342223.1:0-1663 GCF_016433145.1 Gracilinanus agilis | reverse complement strand
ATGACCAATTAATTCCAATATTAACTAAATAATTTTAAACAATAGATAAAAAAAAGGCATTTTACAAAACTGCTTTCAGGAAATAAATATAGTACTGATACCTAAGAAATGTAAGGATGAGGGATGGGAGAAAAAGAGCCAGAAGAAGGTCATTGGTGACAGTTACTGACAGTTGGGACCAGAGAGGGAATTCTGGGTAATTCTCAGGAGGAAGGAGGAGGAGGAGGACTTCTGGTGGAGGACTGAGAGAGGAAGGAGAACATCTCAGCTCGAATCCAGTCCTGAGGTCTTCCTGAGGATCTTTCTTTGGACATTGAAACCCAGATTCCCTGGTCAAAGGCATCCCATCTCTTCTCACCCAGCAAGACTTCAATCATCAAGTCAGCTAAGTTTGGGACTCCATTTTGGGAGTCATCTCTTGGGCTCCTCCCATTACCTAACCTTGCTGAGAGACCCTTTCCATTTGACTTGCAATTATAGAAAAGGATAGAAACAGGAACAGAAGGAGAAGGGACATGGGGGGAGATGCTAAGGAGTGGGAACACCAAAGGTTCCCACCCAAGTGACGGACCCCATAGAAATAGAGAAGAGTACACCCCAAAATCCCTCTGCCCTTCAACCCTTTCCCCAATCCCTATATTGATTTTAATAAAAGACATTCATTAGTCAGATAGTGCCTAAGAGATGAGGGGGAGAGGAATCACAGTTTGGTCTGGTTACCCCATCTTGGAGCCAGCCCACACTCTGTGAAGTTGACTGACTTCAGGGGAGGCTTGCGTGAACCCTGCCCTCATTCAGAATTGGATTGGGGTCCCCAATACCTCCTCTTATAGGGAAGCCTTGCCCCTAACTCCTGTGGGGTGGCACAACCATCTAGGTTACCCAGTTTTTGGGTGACACCCCCTCAAAATCTCCCTCAGTGTATATTTGGTGGAGGGGAGAGATAGAAGAGAGTCTCACCTTATAGACTCTCTCTCTCTCTCTCTCTCTCTCTCTTTCTCTCTCTCTCTCTTTTGCTTCTTTCATAATACTGGTTACTGGCTCTGTTTATTCTTATAGAAAAAAGAAAGAACAAAAACAGAAAAAAATTACAAACCAATTTCATTAATGAATATGGATGAAAAAATCTTAAATAAAACACTAGCAAGGAGATTATAACAATACATCAATAATTATTCATTGTGACCCAATAGGAGTTATACCAGGAATGCAGAGATGATTTAATATAAGGAGAATTGATTATATTGATAACAAAAGTAATAAAATCATGTGATTTTATCAATAGATGCAGGAAAAGCCTGTGATAAAACATAACACTCATTCCTACTAAAAACATTGGGAGGCATAGGTATAAAAGGAATTTTTCTTAAAATGATAAAAAGCATATACCTAAAACTGAGCACGGGAGCAGGGCAAAGAGAGCGGACGCAGGGCCCAGAGCATGGGAGCAGAGCACAGGTGAGGTTGGAGGCACAGGTAGAGGCAGACACAGCCGCGAGCTAAGGCTCTGAAACCCTGAGTGGGGAACCAGTGCAGATGGGTATACGCCTGTGGAAGCAGCGCCTTGAGACTTGTAAAGAAACCTCCAGCAGAGGATCAAGCAAGGGGGTCCACCAGGGGGCTTGACCTTGGAAAAAACCAGAACTCAGACCTCAGGAGCCAA
>NW_025342222.1:0-1009 GCF_016433145.1 Gracilinanus agilis | reverse complement strand
AAATAATGAAATTTTACATGAGTTACATGCTTTTCTTTGCTAACACACGACTTACTCAGGTCAATGTCCACCAGCAGGGTTCAGTTGTTTGATTCAAGTAGGAGATTCAGAAAATTACAGTGGACAAAAATGAGCAAGAAGTGTCTGCAAATGCATCTTCATCAGTAGCAAAAGAATATCTAGTGTTAAAGGTATTTAAGAAATATTTGTGAATGGACTTGATCTAGACAAATAGTAGCCAGAGGTCTATGTGATATAGAGAAGAAAACAAGTTGTAAGGGACCTTCTAGGCCTTCTACCCCATCATACTCATTTCACGGATGTGGAAATGGAGAAATAAATGTAAATGACTTGTTCAGTGTTATATAGATAGTAAAGACTGGAGCCAGTATTGAAATCCAGGTCTTTAAACTCAGTTTTGATTTCTTTCAACTTTTCTAAAGGTGTTTTTGTTTTCTTTTGTTTTATGCTAATGATTTTCTGGATGAACATCTTTCATTGGTGCTAGGGAATTTCAAGTTTGAGCAAAAGGTTTATAATGCCCCATTCGTCCACACAGCACTGAATGACTAAGAAATTCTGTTAAATACATTGAAAATGTTAATTATGCCATGGTGTAGGCAGCATTTAAAACAGAAAAATACAATGGTATTTTGACAAACAAGTTTAATTCTTTCTGTGGCCAAGCTCATAATTCAATTTGCTCATGTGTTCCCATTTAAATTAATGGAAATGCAATTAATATACTCCAACCCCCTCAAAAGTATGCATTTTTTATTTTATATGCTTTTAAATACAAAAATGTACTTTATAAATAACAAATAAATATATTTATAGATTATAAGAAAGAATGTAAAGTAATAAACTTGCTTATGAAATGTTGTTTACCTTCAGGGTCAGGTGAAGATGCTAGCGGAGAAGGTTTTCATTTCATGATCTATCACTTAACATAACTTACTCTCTACACATGATAATGTGTGAAACAAATGTTGTTACATAGCTCCAATGC
>NW_025342221.1:0-3070 GCF_016433145.1 Gracilinanus agilis | reverse complement strand
CTTTCATATAATTAAACAAACATATCAACTAAGCATATATCCAGGTCTGACTTCCTGAGAATATTGAAAAACCTCAAAATCAGGATGATCTAATGATAAATCAGAAGGAAAGAAAGCCTGTAGGAACTGAAGTAATGAAGCTGCTATCCCTCATTTGTAACTCATTATTTCAAAGATGCTTAATTGTCACAAATTTCTACAGAGCCAGGTAGGCTTGATCAAAAGCATTGGACTTTATACTACTTTTTATTTTTTTAATACAACTTAATAGAAAGTATAGGAAAAATAGTAGCAAAAGTGATACTATTTTGTATTTTTCTTTTTCATAAAAATTACTTTTGTTACCACTTTTAGTTGTAGGGAGTTGACCAGATCACAAGGAATAACCTAATTAATTCCCTGTAGTGCAGGAGTGGAAACACAGAAGAAAAACAACTGCTTGAACACATGGGTTGATGTGGACATGATTGGGGATGTAGACTCAAAATGACCACACCAATACAACTATCAATAATATGGAAATAAGTCTTGATTAATGACAAATGTTAAAACCTGTGGAAATGCACATGGGATATGGTGGGGGGAGGTTTAAGGTGGGTGAAGGGGAAAGTAAAAACATGAATCATGTAACCATGGAAAATTTTTCTAAAGAATAAAATAATTTTTAAAAAATTAAAAAAAATTCCCTTTAGGGAATCATAAACAGGATCATAGATTATGCTTAGAGGTGATCTAGTCCAACCCTCTTCCTTTATGGATGAAAATCTGACAACCAAAGAGTTGAAGCAACTTGCACAAAGTCACAGCAGATGTAAGAAGCTGATCAAAGATTCAAACTCAAGTCCCTGGACACCAAACCCAGACTCCACTCTCTGTACTACTTTGAAAAATTAATCTCTCTACAAATGGTGAAAAGATATTTATAACTTTCCTGACTTTGTTTTCCATTCATGTGGATGAACTGTTTGAATTCTCAAGTTGAAACCTAGAGATTTTTGAAAGTCACACATGTATGCTAAATAAACGAAGGTAGGATTTCTGGGTTAAGATGACAGCAGAGTGGAAGTAGCATGCTTAATCTCTCTTAACCTACACAGATAGGACTCCTCAAGAAGACATAAAAACTAAATCCAAACAAATGAAGGGACTCCATAACAGGGCACAGTGTTGAAGGTAAATGGGATCTGGGCATTTCCATGCTATGAAGGGGTGAAATAGCTCTCACTAAAATGCAAGCTGAGCAACCACTTCCACAAACACCACCTACAATGCCAAAGTCAGCTCATATGAGTTAGAGCAAGTTTGGGGCATTCATTAAGTCCTTGGTAGCTACCTGGGATAACCAGGGCCCACTCCCGAAAGCAGCAAGACTTAAGATCCCAAGAGGCTAAAGAACTTGGACTTTGAACTCAGACCTTGAGCATAGGTGCAGACCTTGGGTGGGGACCCAGTGTGAAGCATTACATGACTGTGGAAGCAGTACCCTGAGACTGTTAAGGATCCTTGGGCAGAGGAACAAGCAAGGAGACCACCAGGAGGCTTGACCCTGAGAACAACTAGACTTGAGACAGTAAGAGCCTAAAGAGCACAGACTGACTGTGAGAATGAGGATAAAACTGAGAGGGCCTCACCACAATGTGACTTAGATGAAAACAACTCCACAGCTAAATAGGGAGAGCCTGTCTACCTCACCCAGACTTCTGACTGAGAAAGAAAAATATCATAATAATAATGGCAATCCATGCACAAAAATCTATAAAGAGAAAGATCAAGAAGAAATTTCTAACACGCAACAACTTTTACACAGAAAAAATCAAGACAACAGAGCAAACAGCAGAGAAGAACAAACAAATAATCACATCCAAACCTTCCCCCGAAAATGAAAATTGGTCACAAGCTCTTGAAGAGTTCAAATCTGAGATCATGAGAAAGATGGAAGAGATTTAGCAAGAAAAGTGGGAAATAGCTCAAAAGGAAATTAAAAGGTTAAAAGAAAGAAACTCCCAATTGGAGAAAGATGCACAAAAATCAAATGAAATGATAAGCAAATTGGAGGAAACAATGAAAAACAGAATAGAACAAATCAAAAAGGAAAATCAAAAGCTTATAACAGAAAACCAGTCTCTAAAGACAAGAATTGGGCAAGTAGAAGCCAATGATCTCTCGAGACAGCAAGAACAAATAAAGCAAAGTCAAAACTGATAAAATAGAAGGAAACATGAAATATCTCACTAAGAAATTGACAGACCAAGAAAACAGGTCTAGGAGAGACAATCTGAGAATCATTGATCTTCCAGAAAAAGCAGAAATTAATAAAAATTTGGACTCCATACTACAAGAAATTATCCAACAAAACTGCCCTGATGTTCTTCAACAAAAGGGCAAAATAGACATTGAAAGGATCCATAGATCACCCTCTACACTAAACCCTCAAAAGACAACTCCCAGGAATATAATAGCCAAATTCAAGAGCTTCCAAGTAAAAGAAAAAAACTATTACAAGAATCCAGGAAGATACAATTCAGATATCAAGGAGCACCAATCAGGATCACACAGGATCTCACAGCCTCCACACTAAAACACTATAAGACTTAGAATAGGATATTCAGAAAGGCAACAGAACTGGGCTTACAATAAAAAAAAACCTACCAATCAAAACTGACTATATACTTACAGGGGAAAGTATGGGCATTCAACAAAATAGAAGATTTCCATATATTTGCACAGAAAAGACCAGGATTAATGGAAAGTTTGATATCCAATCACAAGAGAAACATGAAAAGGTAAATAAAATAAAAAACTAGAAAGAGAACAAATTAAAAACCCCAGTTAAAAACCAATTTAGAGATTATAAAAATTAAAGAAGAAATTAATAAAATTAAAAGTAAAAGAACTATTGAATTAATAAATAAGATTAGAAGCTGATACTTTGAAAAAACAGATAAAATACACAAAGTACTGGTCAATCTAATAAGAAAAAGGAAAGAAGAAAACCAAATTGACAGTATCAAAGATGAAAAGGGAGATCTCACCTCTAATGAAGGGGAAATTAAGGCAATCATTAAAAACT
>NW_025342220.1:0-9037 GCF_016433145.1 Gracilinanus agilis | reverse complement strand
GAGAGAGAGAGAGAGAGAGAGAGAGAGAGAGAGAGAGAGAGAGAGGCAAAGATGTTACCTTCTCCAAGCTCTCAGAGAGAGAGAGAGAGTCTTTGTGAGTGACTCTCCCAACTGCTAGATACCAACTGTCACACCCAGAGAAAGTAACTGTCACAGAAAAAACTATTAGACTTGAAACTGACACTGTCTCAGCTCTGCTCGAAACTCCAATTCTTTTTCAAGCCAGTGTCTCTACTTCTTATCTTTAAACTAAAAAAAAGATACTTATTTTCTAATATTATTCTTATACTGTCCTACCTAGCTGTAAAGATTTCCTGACATGGTTATATTTTCTTAATATTCACCGTTACTTGTCCCTCCAGCCCTTTTGCCAGTCTTGTTTCTTTTGAGTGTCATATTCTATTAGAGCCATATTCAAGTCTTAGTGATATTTATGAGGTCAAATTTTCCTTCATATTTTGGATCTCTTATTTGTTTTGTTTATTACCCACTTTGTACATAAACATCTGAGACTATGGGATTAACTACTGGTTCCTTTTTTAGATTATTTCTCATAAGTTTTTGAGTTTCTCTACTTTTACTCATCTTTTTTAAAAAAAGATCTTTGCACTACAAACATTAAAAAATTACCTCTACCCCAAGAGAAGTTTCTCATAACTAAGTAAAGTGGTTAAGTAACACTAATAATTCAATGACCTCATCTAAAAATATTTGTCATATTTCACATCTGTAGCATGCCCTGTCCTCTGCCTAGATAAATAATAAAAAGAAATGGGAACAAGGGAGCCTAACGATGCCAGATCTTAAACAGTACTACAAAGCAATAATTATTTAAACTATTATTTCTAGCTAGCTAAAAAATAGAGAGGGAAATCAGTAGAATACTTTGGGTAGACAATATATAGAAGCAAATGTATCTTATACTCTAGTATTTGGTACGGACGAAGAATTCAATTATTGGGATAAGAATTTACTATCTGACAAAAACTGCTGGGACAGTGGGATGGGAGAAATTAGATTTAGACCATTTGATGACTATATATTAAATAGTGGTTTCATTATCTATGATGTCTTTAGGTATAATGCAGTTTCATTGTTTGTTCTCTTAATGTTCTCTTAATATCATTTTTAATACATTACCTTCTCTGAGATCAAATTTGTCATTATAGTTTTAAAAAATATTAGCTGAAGTACAATAAATTCTACTCCAACTCTTCATTTTAACCCTGTATGAATCTTTCTGAGAAATATGCAATGAAAAGAAAAATGGATTTGGAGTGAGGAACCTGAGATTAAATCCTAGCTTTTCCATTTATTATTTATGAGATCTTGGGCAAGCTGCTTAACCCCCTGAGTCTCAGTTTCCTCATCTGTAAAGTAAGGAGACTGACTTGGATGGCCTCTAGTATCCCTTCCAGCTTCAGCTCCTATGATCCTTTAAATTATGTTCCTCACGTGTGTGCAAGAGAGATGCACTGAGAAGTTCACAAGTCAATTTGACAAACTTATAGAATTTAAAACTTGGTCTGGGGTTAGTAAAGCATCTCCCCGTAGACAATATCAATAAAAAGGGTTGATCAGAGCAATTCTCTGATCTAGCCTGACCCTCTTTACATATGTGATGGTCATTCCACTAGCCACTATTCCATGCTTCTTTTCCATCTTATATTGCAAACCAATAATACATTTTAAATAGATAAATCCTCCAAATAGGAAAATTACTATGTTTAATAAATATATACTGAACTGGACTGAAAGACATCTTGATTCCACATATCATTGTCATTAACTAGACTTATGGCTTTGGGAAAGTTCCTTTCCTTACCTGGGCCATAACATTCTCATTTGTAGAGTGAAACAGTTGACCTGGCAGATGTAATCCTGTGACCCAGTGCCACTTATCAGTCTAATCATTTACCAACCAAAGAAAGGCCACTTATCTTGGGTTAGTGAAAGGTTTTTGTTTGGTTTAGGGAAAACTGCAGCATTTTGTCTATATTGAAGAAATTTAGTAAACTAGGAATTTTGTCATTATGCGAACTCTTTCTACCAACCTATCTTACAAAAGTTTTAGCAAGTTTCCTAAGACCTAGGGAGGTCAAATGCCTTGCTTATAAGTATAATTCTCTCTCTCTCTCTCTCTCTCTCTCTCTCCAAATATAATTAAAGCTAGCTTGGAATAGTAAATAGAGTGATGGACTTTGAATGTCTATATATTCTATATAGAAATATAATTTCTTAATTTATTATAATTTGTATCAATGGAGGTTGCACTTCACAGTTATGCAGTTATATATATATTACATATATGCTAACATGAGTGTGTATGTATATATGTATGAAAGTATGTACAAATATGTATGTGTATGTGTATATACATATATTATTATATGCTATAGTGGTGGGATCCAAGTTTTTCTGACTTCAAGTACTATTCAACATTTCTTACTAGTTTTCAATATTACAATAAGATGTATTAAATTAGAAAGGTCAAGACATTAAATAAATGTACCAGCTGGCACAACATGGACAAATTTCTCCTCCACAGTCATTATCAGAATCCCTCCAGGCTATTTAAATAATTTAAGCTGTAAATAGAGATGAAATCTCAAATGGCAATTATAGTTTCTATCAATCCCTCTGGATTGTAAATTCCTAGTAATAGAACTCAGGAGGACTATAATAGGGACTCTCTTGTGTGGTTAAGGTAGAGCATCCAAAACTGTTGGACACATTAATGTAAAAACCTGGTCGTTCTTAAGGTAGCCAGGAACCAGTATAAACAAGGGAGAAAATTAGCAAAACTGGGTTGGAGATGAGGGATGGGAAAGACATAGTTGATAGCCACAGCCACAATGACTAATCAATAAAAATCTGAAATTCATCTGCTTCTTGGAGTTGTCTAGATAGGCCTGATAATATAGTATGATATGAAGCACATAGGATTGAATACTGTCTCTACTCTTTATTACTCATGTAATCTTGAGCAAATAATTTTATTTCTCTGGTATTAGTTTCTTCATTTATAAAGACAGAGGGTTATACCAATGATTTCTCATTATAAAAGACTCATTTGAAGGAACGTACATTTAAACTCACTGATTTCTTTCCTTAAAGTGGATGGATCTATTAAAACAGAAATAGGTAGCATCATCTGCCAGCTCAGTGACCCCTTTATACAACAGTTTAACCTTGATCCTAGAGTCCTTCTCAATTACTAGAAAAACATCGTTTGGTGCTCGGCTATGAAATGGACCAAGACTTAAGTATAGGGCAAAGAAAAATTGCTCAACCTTGATAGCTGGTTTCAATGTACAAAGATATAATGATCCTTAGTCATGATGCAGTTCTATTTGTCAGGCAGCTGCAGTATAGCCATGAGAGTAGTTTTAAAATTTCTGAATCCAAAGTCAATTATTAGCTTTGACACTGACTAACTGTGTATTCATGGGAAAATCATTTAATCTCTCTGAACTTCAATTTCAAAGGTAGAGTGGGATGGGAGGGAGTAGATGTTGGACTACAAGATCTTAACAGCCCTTCCTCATCTTGTTTCAGCTCTACTAATTGTGAATCTATGAAGCATCTCTGAGCCTTGGTCTTCTTTTCAGTAAAATGGGGGAAGGAATGAACTCCAAGGTTCCTTCCAGTTTTAGATCCTAAGAAGCCTCTATTCTTGCATTTGTATGGTATACTTTTACAGTTGTGAGTTCTATCCCTCCTAATTACCTTGTGTAATTTTGGTCAGATCTCTCAATTCTCTTTAGATTCAATTTCCTTAGAGAACCATATTTTGGAATTAGAAGGAACTTGAAAGATAATGTAGTACAACATTTTATTTTACAGATAAGGCAACTAAGGTCTATTTGTATCGATTCTTTATTACTTCAAGCGAAGTAATAAAGAATCGATACAAATAGTGTAATATTATTTGTAATATTTATTAAGCACCACAGACAGGTATAAAACAGAGTAATATCTGAGGTCTGAGTATGAAAACTCAGAGAGAAGGGTCAGGAAAACTTTTATGGGGGAAAGCAATACTGAGCTTGGACTTTAAAGTATAGAGATTTCAATAAGAAAAAATGAGAGAAAGGAGAACATTCTACAAGTAGCACCCAAAAACCATGATAGTAGAAGACTATAGGACATGTTAAGAATACTGGAAAGGTCTAATTTTGTGAAATACATAGAGCTAAGTTTTAGATCTATAGCTGAAAAAATAGCCTAGTCCGTCAGCCAATAAGCACTTATTAAACACCTACTATGCACCAGGCAATGTAATAAGTGCTAGGGATGTGAGGAAAAATAAAAGAAAATTTCTATTCTCAAGGAGTTCATGATCTAATGGGGAAGATAATGTTCAAATAACCATATACAAATGAGCTAAATACAAGATAAACTCATTTACTTACAATATTTATTATGGGTCTTTTGTGGGAAGATATAAAGGTTAGTGAAGAAATTATAGATTTTATAACCTAATAAAGTAATAAAGAATTGTTATAAACAGTGTAATATTATTTGTAATATAGTAGAGGAAAGGTATTAGAATTTTAAAAAATCATAAAGGAAGAAAGAATCATAAAGAAAGAAATTATGAAGGAAATATGATTTTAGTTGACACTTGGAGGAAACCAGGGAAATCAGGAGGTAGAGATGAAATAAGGGAGACCATTCCATGCATGGAGGAGAATCAGTGAAAATGCCTGGAATCTCTAGTTAGTCTACTTAGGTCAGTGTCATTGAATTGAAGACTATTTGGGATGTTGTAAGATGTAAAGTCTGGAAGTCTATGAATGGGAGTTATGAAGGGCTTTGAAGGCCAAACAGAAAAGTTTATATAGAGCAATGGTAACAAATTCAAATAAAAATAGGGGCCATTGATGCATACATAAGCATCTCTATGGGTTGCATGTGTATTAGTTTTGAAGTATTGTATTATCTGTGTTTTACTCTATTTTATTAGTTTTATTGAGCATTTTCCAATTACATTTGAATTAAGTTCTAGGCACATTCTGGAGTATTGCAACTGTACTCAGCCTGGCCTCTTTAATTCTGTTGTATGCAATAGGGAGTCACTGGAGCTTGTTGAAAGGGGTGGGGAAGGGGTTACATGGTTAGTTTTGAATTTTAGAAAGATCACTGATAACTAATTGGAAGATGTTTTGGACTGGGGAGAGATTCACAGCCTAGAGACTTACAAACAGCCTGTAGTAATAGTCCAGGTATGAAGTGATTAGGACCTGCAATGTTGACAAATGACAGAGGTTTAGAGTCTTCTTTTACAGGACAGAAAAGGGCACATGCGAGAGATGTAATGAATGTAAAATTGACAGGTTTTTGGCAACTTATTGGATAAAGGGGCAAGAGAGAGTAAGGAATAGAATGTAGCACCTAGATTGGATGACTTGGAAGATGGTGGTTCCTTGGATAGTAAAGAAGAAATTTAGAAGGAGGAAGAATTTTTAGGGAAAAATCATTCAGTTTTGGAAATGTTGAATTTTAAATGTCTACAGGTAAATCCAGCTCAAGTAATAATAGACAGTTGGAGATATCAGGCTGGAGATCAGCAGAAAGATTAGGGCTGAATAGATTGGAGAATCATTAGCATAGTGATGATAATTAAATCCATGGGAACTGAAAAAGATCAAGTGAAATAGCTTAGAAGGACAAGAAAAAAAGGGTCTAGAGAGGGCAAAGTCTTGGATACCCATAATTAATCAATTGATCTGGATGAAGATCCAGCAAATGAGCCTGGGGACTGGACAGAGAGATAGAAAGAAAGCCAGGAGAGAACAGCAACACAAAAACCTAGAGAGAAAAGGGTATCAAGGAGAAGCAGGTGATTGCTAGTTACAGAAAGGTTGCAGAGAGGTTGTGAATGATGAGAATTGAAAACATTAAATTTGACAATTAATAGATTAGTAATTTTGAGAGAATGGTTTTGGTTGAATGATTATATCAGAAACTAGACAGTTGAGAGTTCAGAAATAAATGAGAGGAAAAGGAAGTTGAGGCAACAACTGTAGATGAAACTGGAGGAGTTTAGTTACAAAAGGGAGCTGTCCAGCAACTAGTAGAGATGGATCAATCTCAAGAGACTTTTTTTGAGGATAGGGCAGAAAGTGGAGATGATAAGGAAGACAATTTCTTGGAGAAGATAAGATAGAATGGGATCATTTATGCATGTAAAGGGGTTAGCCCTGGAAGAGAGAAGGGTCATTTCTTTATGTGCAATTGGAGTGAAGGAAGCCAAAGGGGCAGAAGGCATGTGGGCGGAGTTGATGAGGAAGTTGGGAGAAGAAAATCTCGAAGAATGGCCTCAATTTTGCTATTGATTATATATAGATTACATATTGACAAATGGTAAGCAAAGGAGTTTTGGAACTTTATAGTCATTAGGGAGCCCTGGATGAGTTTTAAGCAGAATTTGACACTGTCCAGATCAATATATAAGGAAGATATTCTGGCAATGTTATATAGGATGTAATGGAAATGAAGGCTAGAAGGATTATTAGGAAACTATTATAATAATGAAGGCAGGTAGTCATGAGGTCTGGCACTAAGATGACTGCCCAATGTGGGAATTGCTAAAAGGGTCCAGATGTGAGACAAGTTTTAGAGTTGAAATTGATACAACTTTTTAACTGATTGAGTATGAGGAACAAGGAACAAGCAAGAGGAAAGAGTTGAAAAGAGTCAGAAGAAC
The DNA here is from genome assembly GCF_016433145.1 of Gracilinanus agilis. Taxonomy (NCBI): domain Eukaryota; kingdom Metazoa; phylum Chordata; class Mammalia; order Didelphimorphia; family Didelphidae; genus Gracilinanus; species Gracilinanus agilis. The sequence continues at coordinate 2,325 of NW_025342220.1, read as the reverse complement.
TCCAAGGTTTATATATAGGAAAATATGTGACCTATGGAAAACTGATATCTGAGGTTGCCAGCTGACTTCTTATTTGAACAGATCGTATTGTGTTTGGTTGATTTATTTCTCTGTGCTCATTAGAAGAAAAACTCATTTATCCATTATTGGATTAAATGAATCTACAAGTATGCTAATCGATGCTCATAACCACGATCCTAAGGCACTTTGCAATCCTGGTGTGACTTCTGAAGAGGAGGCCCTGAAGTATCTTCTGAATCATCAAAGAAAGATTAAATGATGTCAGTATAGTTTAGGATCAAGAGTATTTTATTGCATTTTAATTTTTTGTTTGAAGATTAGTAATGGTTGATTGGATCTCTAAGAATGTCTTTATTAACTGGAGTATTTGATTAGCCAGAATATCCTCCAGCTATGCTAAATAATAGAGATTTTTGCAATAGTTTGATCATTCTAAGCATCCAGAAGACATCAGTAATGACTCTTTAGTTTAATTTCTACATCTGTAGCAGTGTCATTAATATTCAAATATCATTAGTTTGTTCTCCAAGCCCATCTAAGGGTTGATCCTGCAGCCTCCAAGGGAGCTTTGTTTTTCTGAGAATTTATAAATTTGAGAGGGCCTGCCATAACATTAGCTATGGTTTGTATAATGGTGGGCCAGGAAAAATGATACACTAAGTTACTAGTTGCCTTCTATTTATATAGTTCTTTATTTGAAGATATCAGGAGATATTAAACATAACTATAATACTATCATCTAACCCAGAAAATTCTTGATTACTGAAGATGACAGAGAAGTCTTCAAAGTTCTAATGATTTTAGTTATTTAAAGGGCATAAGACAATTAATTATCTTACCATCCTTATTTGAACAATATTTGTCTGCTCTTTTCTTTGGTAAAGGACTTCCCTTTTGCTCATAGCCATTTATTTCTGTTAATAAGAACAGAGGACAGCAGATAATTAAAGTGTCCAAGTAACCACAAGACCTCATTTCACCCACAGTGAAAAGGTTTCTTCCTACCTCAAATCTTCAGCTAGTGGCAACCTTGTCTCATTGGTGTTTGCTATTATTTGATTATGCTATTCTCTGTAAGAAACATTAATAAAGTGACCAAAAGGAAAGTAGCCAGAAAGAGAAGGAAGTGAAAGAGGGGATTCAGAGACTGAAGAATTAATCTATCAATGATCACTGGCTTAATAGAATGAAATTCTGCTTGTTTATGGGTATTCTGATCTTCTTGCATCTATCTTTACCATCCTGAGAACCAAACAGCTGTTTAGAGGTTCACAGATCCTGGACTGCACTCAGAGGAGGAGAGCCAAGATGGTTAAGATTCTGGAGACCACACTTCAGGATTGGTTGGAGGAGCCAGGGAATGTTTAGTTTGGAGAAAAGAAGACTGATCAAACAGAAAAACAGCCAGAGGAAGAAGAAACAAAAGGGACAGTTACAGATACTGGATACTTAGTCCTTCAGTGATCACCAAGTTGTAGTTAGAAAGGAAAAGACAAGGATATGATAAATTATCTTTAAATATTGGATGACTATTATATAGAAGAAGGATTAAACTGTACCTATGTGGCTTCAGAGGTCAGGACTAGGAACCATGGGTGGAAATTGCTGAAGTTGATTTTAGGTCCATGGTAAGAAAAAACTTCCAAAGAGCTAGAATAGTCAAAAATGGAATGGCTTTGGGAGGCTGTGGATTCTTATCTTTGGATTCCTCAAGTGAATGCTAGAGGACTACTTGTTAGAGGTATTAGACAGAGAATTTTTTTCAGCTTTTATTCCTGAAACCCTTCCAACTCCCAGATTCTTTGATTCCACTAAGATTTCTTCTAAAGTCTTTAATACCACTCCCTAATATGGACCCTGCTCTAGATTGAAAGAATACTTCCTGTTGGGTTAAGAGTTATTTCCAGTGTGTTAGTAGTCCTAAACCTGAAGATAGTGACTAAATTTTACTGGAAAGGGAAATCAGAGAACAAGTCAATGGTAAAAAGTCAATGATAACAAGTAGATGGTATGGGTAAGTCAATAGTAATGGTCAGAGTAAAGCCAAATTATTTTTTTTATTGTATTCCTATGATTTTTTCTTCTCTCAAAATTCATTCTCACCTCAGCATCTTAAAACATTATATTTGCTTAGTGTAAGATTAAAATTTAATATAGAATACTGCAAGTATTATATTTTTATAAGATTTATTAATAATAACTTGAAGTAAAGGATAGTGATAGCCTTGGTAAAGAAGAGGATTCCAGACTGGAATCATGGGAGGAAGAGAGAGAGAGAGAGAGAGAGAGAGAGAGAGAGAGAGA
>NW_025342219.1:0-1005 GCF_016433145.1 Gracilinanus agilis | reverse complement strand
AATCACTGCAGATAGCATAAAAGACCTGGAAGCTACTTTCTAAGACACATCCAGAAATTCTATGAACAAACACTACACACAAATAAAGATAGATCTAAATAAATGAAGAAACATTAATTGCTCATGGGCAAGCCAAGCCAATAAAATGAAAATGACAATGTTACCTAATTTGATTTACTTATTCATACCAATTAAACTGCCAAGAATTACTTTATACAGAATTCTGGGAAGATGGCGGCTTAGACCGAGTGAATCTTAAAACCTCCACGCCCTTACACACTGAGATAGAAAACAATGCACTTCGAGAAGAAAGAGGACCAAATCTAATAATGTGACAGAGCAGGGGGAACCCTACTGCAACACAACTAAAGAGGTACTCCAAGAAAAAGGCTTCAATTCTTGAACTATTGGGTGTGAGGATATAGAAGGGGAATCCCAGGATGCCTCCCCCACATGCTGTGCAGAGTCTCCAGCAGCCCTGGAAATCTCAGGGCAGGTGGGCGTACTGGCCCTGGGGGAGAGAGGGTCTTGCTGCCTCAGACTTGGGGAGTTGAACACAGGCACTTGAGAGGTGACTGGAGGAGAAAACCAGAGAAACACAGCAAAAACGCCTGGAAGATGGTGGCTTAGAGAGAGCCAAACCTCAGACCACAGACAGCTTGGCTTCCTCATGCCAAGATAGAGAATGAAGGGCTTCAAGAGGAAAGAAAACAAGATCAAACACAAGGACAGCGCAGTGGGACCCCACTGCTGGACAGCTCAGCTTTGCTAAAAACGCTCCTTCTTGTTCCCCCATGGTTTTTTTTCCTTTCCTTTTCTTTTTTTCTCCTCCTCACCAGGTTTAAGCCTCAGGGCAGATTAAGAAACTAATTCAATCAATACAGGTTTGATAACATCAATTAGATAATAAGTCTTCAGAGGGCAGAGAAAGAAACTACAAAGCTCCATTGCCAGCTGAGAGAAGATCTTTCATCAAAGATCATTAAATACATCTGCTCAAACTAG
>NW_025342218.1:0-1530 GCF_016433145.1 Gracilinanus agilis | reverse complement strand
GGGGAGCATGGAGGGATATATATGGAATTTAAATAAAATCAAAAAAATTTTAAAATTTGAGACCATGTCAAAAATAAATGGAGATTATATATTTTTAAAAATTTTTATTTAGAATATTTTTTCCGTGGTCAAATGATTCATAATTCCTCCTCCCCCCACTCTCTCCTCCACCCTCCTAAAGCCAACAAGCAGTTCCACTGGGTTATACATGTATCAGTGTTCAAAACATATTTCTATGTTTTTCATATTTGCAGTAGAGTGATCATTTTACATCAAAACCACACATCCCTATTGTACTATGTGATCAAGCATATATTTTTCTAATGCATTTCTGGTTGCACAATTCTTTCTGTGGATATGGATGGCGTTCTTTCTCACAAGTTCCTCAGGATTGTCCTGGGTCATTGCATTGCTGCTGGTAGAAAAGTCCATTACATTTGATTGTGCCATAATATATCAGTCTCTGTGTACAATGTTCTTTTTCTGCTCCTTTCACTCTGCATCAATTCCTGGAGGTCATTCCAGTTCACATGGAATGCCTCCATTTCTTCATTCCTTTCAGCACAATAATATTCCATCACCATCAGATACCACAATTTGTTCAGCCATTTCCCAATCGATGGACACTCCCTCACTTTCCAATTTTTGCCACCAGTAAAGTGTGGCTATGAATATTTTTGTTCAAGTCTTTTTCCTTATTATCTCTTTGGGGTACAAACCCAGCAGTGGTATGGCTAGGTCAAAAGGCAGTCATTAAAAGCCCTTTGCACATAGTTCTAAGTCACCCTCCAGAATGGTTAGACCAATTCACAACTCCACCGGTAATGTATTAGTGTCCCAATTTTGCCACATCCCTTCCAACATTTATCACTTTCCTTTGCTGGCATATTGGCTAGGTGTGAAGTGGTACCTCAGAGTTGTTTTAATTTACATTTCTCTAATCAGGAGGGATTTAAACACTTTTTTCATGTGCTTATAGATAATTTTGATTTCATCATGTGAAAACTGCCTTAAATGGAGATTATATACATTGTGATACCGACCTTACAGAATCGTTGTGAGGAGCATTCTAGTCATAAAAATATCAGCTATTTTTATTCTACTCACTCTTTCCCCAAATCAAGCTATGATTGACCATAGTCTGAAGGAAAGCTGACTCTTAGGTCAATTCCTCTTCTCTCTGTTGTTCCTTTTATGTACACTTGAAAGAAGAAACCTTTGGATTTGGAAAACTAAAATGAAAATTATTTGTTATTGTTCATTCATTTCCAATTGTGTCTGACTCTTTGTGACCCCCATTTGGAGTTTTCTTGGCTAAGACACTGAAATAGTTTGTCATTTCCTTCTCTAGCTCATTTTACAAATGAGGAAATCAAGGCAAATATAATTAAATCTTTGTGAATGTGCCATGTGCAGCTGAGAAGAAGGTGTATTCCTTTTTGTCCCTATTTATTTTTCTCCACATATCAATTAAATCTAATTTTTCTAGGACTTCATTCACCTCTCTTACCTCTTTCTTATTTATTTTTC
>NW_025342217.1:0-1550 GCF_016433145.1 Gracilinanus agilis | reverse complement strand
TACAGAAGAAAGGCTAGGCCAAAAAGGAAAGTGCCTAGTTCAGAAACGTGTTTGTTAAGTGAAGATTGTAGGGAAAGATCCAGAATGACAATAAAGGCTGGCTCAGTCTCCTCCATAAAATGGAAGCTCTAGTAATTTTCACTATTTATAGATAGAGTCAGATCTCACTTAAAGATGTCCCAGCTTAGGAAAGTTGAGGATACTTGAGGCTGATAAGACCCCAGGTGCTATCGGAATTTCCAGAATGAAGTAGCATGACAGAGCAGAAAGGGAAAAGTTTTGTTGTCCAGCTATTTAAGTTCCATCCCTCTCTACAGGACCCCATTTGGAGTTTTCTTGGCAGAGATAATAGAGTGGTTTGCAGTTTCCTTCTCCAGTTTATCTTACTGATCAAGAACAGAGACAAGCAGGGTTAGGTGACTTTAAACTTACTTAGTTACCTAAATTACGATAGCTAGTAAGTGCTGAAGCCAGATTTGAACTCAGAAAGATGTCTCCCTGCCTCAAGGCCTGACAGTTTATCTACTATGCTCCCTCACATTCCTATGTTTTTCATTAATTTTAATCAGACTTATTCTTACTTCTCTTCTGTAGTTATCATCTTACTATAATAAAACATGCTTCCCCTCATTGATCCTTGGATGAAATTCTGCCAGGATCCATAATATAGGAATCACCAAATAAAAGTTTTCAGGATTGGACATAATAATCATTAAATTTTTAAATGCCACATTGTAAAGGTAAAATTGTCTCTACAAGTAAAACTGTCTACAATAATAAAGTAACATTGTAGCTTGTTGTGATAAATGATATGCAGGTGCAATAATTAATTTGAAGTTAACTCAATCGATTTGAGAAACTGAGGACACTTCGTTTCTTTTATGCTGCATCTCACAGAAACTCATATTTGAAAAGGGAGGCTGTCAGAGATTATCTAGTCCAATCTCTGACCTGGACCTAAGTAGAAATTTCTTTTACTCTACTGTTGAAAGACCTGTAGTGAAGGAGAACATATAATACCCCATAGTAACCTTAATGCAATTCTGGTTTGGAAATAAAAATAGGTTATTAGGACATTTTTGCTTATCTATAGCTGATCTATAGCCTCTCAGAAAAATTCACTGGTTGCTCCTAATTCTGCTCTCAATCATGTACATTCCAGTTCCTTCAAATATTTAAATAACAATATTTAAATTTCTCCATTTTTTAAATGAGAAGAGGGTTTGCATGTAAATTTTTTTGTTTTTTTTAAAACATTTATTAATATTCATTTTTAACATGGTTACATGATTCATGCTCCTCCTTTCCCCTTCGCCCCCTGCACTCCCCCCACCCATGGCCGATGCACATTTCCACTAGTTTTGTCATGTGTCCTTGATCAAGACCAATTTCCAAATTGTTGGTGGTTGCATTGGTGTGGTAGTTTCGAGTCCACACCCTCAATCATGTCCACCCCGACCCATGCGTTCAAGCAGTTGTTTTTCTTATATGTTTCCTCTCCTGCAGTCCTTCCTCTGAATGTGGGTAGCGTCTTTACCATAAATCCCTCA
>NW_025342216.1:0-1661 GCF_016433145.1 Gracilinanus agilis | reverse complement strand
TGGTTCCAAGGCAGAAGATCAGTAAGGACTAGGCAATAGAGATTAAAATGACTTGCCCAGGGTCACACAGCTAGGAAGGCTAGGAAGTGTCTGAGGCTGAGACTCATTATTTTCACTTGGAATTTAGGAAAATATTTGGCTTTCCTAAGTATTGAAAAGTGAACATCTTAAGGGTTCAAATGGGACAGTTCAGTGACAGCTCAGTGGCCTGCAGTCAGGAAGACCTAAATTCAAATCTAGCTTCAGCTACTTACTAACTGTTTTATCCTGGGCAAGTCACTTAACCTGTTTGCCTCAGTTTCCTCAACTTTGAAATAGGGATGATAATAGCACCTACCTGTCAGGGTTGTTGTGAGGAACAAATGAGATATTTGTATAAAGCACTTAGCGTAGTGATGCTATGTAAATGGCTCTATCATTCCCCTTCCCTTCAGAGGCAAAGACCTCTGGACTAGCTTCTAGCAGAGAGACCACATGCTCAGGGATTGCCTGTTGATTAGTGAAGCCTGAAGCTCAGAGTCGGCTCCCTTCTGGAGCCCTGTCCCAATCTGTTCAGAAGCAAATACACTCTAGTGGCATGTACTGTTAGCTCTGACTTCCCCAGAACTAAATGGGCCAGTTTAAAGATCACTGCCTTCCACCAAAGTTCTGTCATTAGATTAAGAAAACTTAGAAGAATGAGCAAGACTGGAGGGAGATTTGAAGAGGGAGTCCTCCCTCCCACTGAGTCAGGGTCTACCGCCTTATTTATACAGGTGATTTCATCACTATGGGGAGGGGAGGATGGCAAAGTATTGACCTTCATCCCGGAGGTCACCAGAGAAAGGTGATCCCTCCCCAAGCCCCTCAGAGCACACTTCCCACCAACTGCTCATCTTTTTTGCTGCCGTTCAGTGAAGGCAGAACTCCAAGCCCTTCTGCCATCTCTCAAGGAAGGAAGCAGTCCTTTCTGTTGTAACCACTAAGCCTAGGCTTCTGTTCCTACTTTGGTTCATATCTTTCTTCTCCATTATATTAGATTTATGCTCCCAACATCTCTTTCTAAATCAATTCTTGTGATTCCTTCTCTGTCCCAGGGACTGACACTTAGATTTTTAGAACTGGAAGGGACCCGAACAATCACTTAGACCACAGGTTCTTTACTGTTTGTATGTCACAAACCACTTTGGGTGTATAGTAAAGGTTGTGGACTCCTCAGAATTATGTTTTTTAAATGTACAAAATACAATAATACAGGATTAAACAGGAAATCAATTATACTGAAAGACAGTTATCAAAATGCTAAGCAAAATATAAAATAAATAAATGGTTTTGATTATATTAAATTAAAAGGCTTTTGTACAAACAAAACCAATGCTACCAAAATCAGAAGGGAAACAACAAATTGGGAAAAAATCTTTATAATAAAAAACTCTGACAGGGGTCTAATAACTCAAATATACAAGGAGTTAAATCAATTGTATAAAAAATAAAGCCATTCCCCAATCGATAAATGGGCAAGGGACATGAATAGGCAATTTTCAGGTAAAGAAATCAAAACCATCAATAAGCACATGAGAAAGTGTTCTAAATCTCTAATAATTAGAGAAATGCAAATCAAAACAACTCTGAGGTATCACCTCACACCTAGCAGATTGGCTAAAATGAGAGAAGGGGAGAGT
>NW_025342215.1:0-1589 GCF_016433145.1 Gracilinanus agilis | reverse complement strand
ACAAATGTTATCTCATTTGAATCTTATAACAACCCCATTTTTATTATCCTCATTTTATATTTGAGGAAAGAGGGGCAGACAGGCTAAGTGACTTGCCCAGGGTTGGAGCAAATCAGGTGACATGTTAGATAGCATGCCAGAGCTGGAGTCAGGAAGCCCTGAGTTCAAATGTGGCCTCAGATGTGACCCTAGGCAAGTCATTTCATCCTGTTTGCCTCAGTTTCCTCCTCCATAAAATGAGCTGGAAGAGGAAATAGCAAAAGATTCCAGTATCTTTTCAAGAAAACCCCAAATGAGGTCAACAGCATTGAAAAGACTGAACAACAATAATCAGAATTATAAAGTTTGTTAAGTGTCTGAGGCCAGATTTGAACTCAGGGCTTCCTGACTCCAAGCCCAGTCCTCTCTTTACTTGTACCACCAAGAGACATCAAAGGAAGACTCAATTCAAAGACTCAACCTGCAAAGTCTAACAGAAGCTTGAAAAAAATATAGTAGCTATGCACTTGCTAGCACTTTAGTGGCAAAAAATAAAAAAATTACTGGAAAATAATTATTGTTTGTAATTTCACATCACCCAGTGGCATAAGCAAAGGCATATTTTACAAATTGGAAATTCCTAAGGGCAAAAAGCCTGCTTTCTTCCTTTAAGCATCTTGTGTCCTGGCCTTAGATAAAGTCAGTATTCAATTGGAATTTATGGAATTAATATGTTATACCATAATCCAACTGTAAACCCTTTATATCACAAACTATGTCTATTAAGAGAACTTTTAAAGCTGACAATGCCTGTGGCAGCACCCAAATCCCTATGTGCATTTATTCTATTGGTCTAATTATTAATTCTTTTATCCTACATTCTGCTGGAATTATGTAAATTGGTGCCCATCTTATTTGTCCAATTAACAAGATTGTTCCTTTAAAATCACCCATCATCATATTTAGCCTCGGCATTTTTCTTTACATAGGCCAATTACAGTAAGAGCTGTGAGCACCAAAGGGGCTTGCTGAGGACTCTGGAACATGTCCTGAATTCTAATGGAAACACTCAAGAGGCCAGAGCTCGAGAAAGCAAAGCTGATCATTCCAAAGGTTTGTGGAATCTTAGTTTTGCAAGCTAAAGCCGAATACATGCAACTCCACCTACAAAACTTCAAAGGTGTTTGGTTGTTGTTTCTAAGCATAATTATGATGCCTAAGGTAAACACAATGTAGATTTAAAAAAAAGTCATAATCTCCAAGGGTACATTTCTTATGGAATTCTAATATTCCCACGATCACTCATATGAGCCACCTGTCAAACAGACCTGGTATATTATTCAGGAAGCAATAGGAAATCCCTGAAGCTTTTAGAGAAGGAGATAATGGTCAGACTTGTGATTTAGATATATTATAGCATAGTGAGTGAAATACACAGGAATGGATAACTGACATACATATATACTTTGTATACACATACATATATGTGTTTATACATATATAATTTATAACAATTTATCATAGTATTAATTATCATTTATATAGTTATACATTGTATAATCATGTAAAGTAGATAAAAAATATACAAATTATAATATAACATATACAAT
>NW_025342214.1:0-1209 GCF_016433145.1 Gracilinanus agilis | reverse complement strand
AGTGGAAACGCGCATCGGCCAAGGGTGGGGGAGGGGTGCGGGGGGGGTTGAAGGGGAAAGGTGGAGCATGAATCATGTAATCATGTTAAAAATGAATATTAATAAATGTTAAAAAAAATCAAACAGGGCAAGTAGAAGGCAATGACTATAAGACATCAAGAAACAATAAAAACAAAGTCAAATAAAAAAAATAATGCATCGAATTGAATTCTGGAGTAGCAGAACAAACAAAAGTTTTGAATGAGACTTTTTTTCTGCCATTGTAACATAGGTGGTTTGTAAGCTGTGTCTATGAAAATGAGGTGGATGATATTCCTGAGATCACTCAGCAACAATATCATCTGTGGATCTTGGAGACATTTTGGAATAGAAAAAGAAGCAGTTTGGGAAGTTAGGACCTGAGACAATAAAGGAGATAGAGTATATCGGTCAAAAGGAAATTATTAGACATCTCCTGAGCAGTCACTAAGCACTGGACCCTGTTGTATTGCCCATGTGTAGACATGTACAGGAATTCCAGACAGAAAGAACCTCTGGGAAGCAGAGACATTGGTCCCATTCCAGAACTGAGAGGAGTATTGGCACTTGTATTTCAGAAGAACTAGGATTCTTCCTGGGTAAAGACCTCATTGATGCCAACATATGGTAGGGTGGACAAAAATTACTGCTCATCCTCTTGTTTGATTTTTGTCTTTGCTTTTGTTTTTCATGTTTCATGTCTTTCTCCTGTGTATAAAACTAGATTAAATTCTTTTCCATCATTATGAATTTCTTCCAGGAGATTTTGTAACATTTTAGAACGGATACAAGTAATATAATTATCATTTACAAATAGAAATCTCTTGGGGATTCTTCTTTGACTTCCACTTTTTTAGAATGGCAAATAAATATGTCTTTCTTATGCTTCATCTGAAATTAACAATAAGAGATTTAGATTGTCTACTTAACCCTATCAAATCACTAAAATTACACGCATCAAAGGGTTCCTATAGTCCAGGGGTTGGCAACGTATGGCTCTCGAGCCATATCTGGCTCTACCTCCCAACTGGCCAGTCTGGGTAGAACCCCAGGATGTGTCGCAGGGGGCCCTTCAGCCCCTGCCCCATATTCCAGCACCTTCCGCCTCCATCCTCCTCCTTCTGCAGGCGCTTATGGCTCTCATGGCCAAAAAGGTTGCCTACCGTTGCTATAGTCTATCAACTTACATTT
>NW_025342213.1:0-7453 GCF_016433145.1 Gracilinanus agilis | reverse complement strand
TATAAAATATAATATATTTAATATATATGATAAAAAATTGAAAATTTAAAATTCTTTTTTGATTAACTTAGAATATTTTTCCATGGTCACGTTTTTCATATTCTTTCCCTCCCTCTTCCTGGAGCTGACAAGCAATTCCACTGCATTATACATTATACATGATTGTTCAAAACCTATTTCCATATTATTACTATTAACAATGGAATGATCACTTAAAGTCAAAATCCCCAATCATATCCCCATTGAACCACATGATCAATCATATGTTTTTCTTCTTCATTTCTGCTCCCAGAGTTCTTTCTCTGGATGTGGATAACATTCTTCCTTATAAGTTCCTATGAAATGTCCTGGTTCATTGCATTGCTGCTAATAGAGAAGTCCATTATGTTCAATTGTGCCAAAGTGTATCAGTCTCCATGTACAACATTCTCCTGGTTCTACTCCTTTTACTCTGCATCAGTTCCTGGAGGTATTTCCAGTTCACATGGAATTCCTCCAGTTCATTATTCCTTTCAGCACAATAGTATTCCATCACCATCAGATACCACAATTTGTTCAGCCACTCCCCAATTAATGGACATGCCCTCATTATCCATTTTTTTTTTGCCACCACAAAGAGGGAAGCTATGAATATTTTTGTACACATATTTTTCCCTATGATCTCTTTGGGTTACAAACCCAGCAGTGGTATTGCAGGATCAAAATTCTTTTAAAGCCCTTTGGGCATAGTTCCATATTGCCCTCTACAATAGTTGGATCAATTCACAATTCCACCAGCAATGCATTAATGTCCCAATTTGGACATGTTCCTTCCAATATTTATTATTTTCCTTTACTGTCATATTGGCTAATCTGCTAGATGTGAGGTGGTACCTTAGAGTTGTTTTGATTTGCATTTCTCTAATTATGAGAGATTTAGAACATTTTTTCATGTGTTTATTGATAGTTTTGATTTCTTTATCTGAGAACTGCCCATTTATATCTCTTGACTATTTATCAATTGGGGAATGGCTTGATTTTTTGTACAGTTGACAGCTCCTTATAAATTTGAGAAATTAGACCTTTGTCAGAGGTTTTTGTTATAAAGATTTCCCCCCCCCCAATTTGTTGCTTCCCTTCTAATTTTGTTTGCATTGGTTTTGTTGTACAAAACCTTTTTAATTTAATGTAATCTCTCTCTCTCTCTCTCGCTTGGTCTTAAATTCTTTCCTTTCCCATAGATCTGAGGGGTATACTATTCTATGTTAACCTAATTTATTTATAATTTCCCTCTTTAAATATTTAAGTCATTTGCCCATTCTGAATTTATCTTGGTATAGGGTGTGAGATATTGATCTAAACCTAATCTCTTCCGTACTGTTTTACAATTTTCTCAGCAGTTTTCGTCAAATAGTGAGTTCTTGTTCCAAAAGCTAGGATCTTTGGATTTATTGTACACTACATTGGTGGGGTTACTTACCACAAGTCTATTCCATTGATCCACCCTTCTGTCTCTTAGCCAGTACCATATTGTTTTGATGACCACCACTTTATAGTACAGTTTAAGATCTGGTTCTGCTAGTTCCCCATCCTTCACATTTTTTTCATTAGTTCCCTTGATATTCTTGGTCTTTTGTTCTTCCAAATGACCTTGTTATAATTTTTCTAATTTTATAAAAAAAATTTCTTGGTAGTGTGATAGGTATGGCACTGAATAAGTAAATTAATTTGGGTAGGATTGCCATTTTTATTATATTTGCTTTTCCTACCCATGAGCAATTAATGTTTTTCCAATTATTTAGATCTAGTTTTAATTGTGTGGAAAGTGTTTTGTAGTTGTGCGTGTTCACATAATTCCTGTGTTTGTCTTGGCAAATAGAATCATAGATATTTTATATTGTCTAGGGTAATTTTAAATGGAATTTCTCTTTTAACTCTTGCTGCTGAATTGTGTTATAAGTATATAGAAATTCTGATGATTTATGTGGGTTTATCTAGTACCCTACAATTGCTAAAGTTGTTGATTATTTCCACTAGCTTTTTAGTTGATTTTCTAGGATTCCCTGAGACCATCATATCATTTATGAAGAGTAATAGTATAGTTTCCTCATTACCTACTTTAATTCCTTCAATTTCTTTTTCTTCTCTAATTGGTACTGCTAGCATTTCTAGTACAATATTAAATAATAGAGATGATAATGGGCATCTTTGCTTCACTCCTGATCTAATTGGGAAGGCTTCTAACTTATCCCCATTGCAGATGATGCTTGCTGATGGTTATAAATACATACTGATTATTATTTTTAGGAAAAGTCCATCTATTCCTATACTTTCTAGTGTTTTCATTAGGAATGGATGTTATATTTTGTCAAAGACTTTTCATGCAACTATTGAGATAATCATGATTTCTGTTGATTTGGTTATTGATATGGTCAATTATATGGATGGTTTTCCTAATATTAAACCATCCTTGTATTCCTTGTATAAATCCCACCTGGTCATAGTGAATAATCCTTATGATAACTTGCTGTAGTCTTTTTGCTAGTATTCTATTTAAGATTTTTGCATCTATGTTCATTAAGGAGATTGGTCTATAGTTTTCTTTCTCTGTTTTTGGTTTGCCTGGCTTGGGAATCAGTACCACATTTGTATCATAAAAGGAATTTGGCAAAATTCCTTCTTTGCTTAATTTGTCAAATAGTTTGTATAGTATTGGGATTAGTTGTTCTTTAAATGTTTGATAGAATTCACTTGTGAATCCATCTGACCCTGGGAATTTTTTCTTAGGGAATTTGTTGATGGCTTGTTCAACTTCTTTTTCCGAGATGGGATTGTTTAAGTATTCTATTTCCTCTTTTGATAATCTAGGCAGTTTATATTTTTGGAAAAATTCAGCCATTTCACCTAGATTGTCATGTTTTATTGCCATATGGTTGAGCAAAATAGTTCTTAATAATTACCTTAATTACCTCTTAGTTAGAGTGAGGTTGCCCTTTTCATCTTTGATTAGATTAACCAGTACTTGTTTATTTTATTTGTTTTTTTCAAAGTGCCGGCTCCTAGTCTTAAGTATTAGTTCAGTTGTTCTTTTATTAATTTCTCCTTTGATTTTTTAGGGTTTCCAGTTTGGTTTTTATCTGGGGATTTTTATTTTCTCCTCTTCCTAGTTTTTTAAGTTGTATGCCCAATTCATTGACCTCTTCCCTCTCTGATTTGTTGATAAATGCACTCAGGGATATAAATTTCCTCCTGAGTACTGCTTTGGGTGGATCCCATAGGTTTTTACATGTTGTTTCCTCATTGTCATTCTCTTCAATAAAATCAGTAATTGTTTCTTTGATTTGTTCTTTGACTCACCAGTTTTAAAGAATTAGATTATTTAGTTTCCAATTAATTTTAAACTTACCTTTCCATAACCCCTTATTATGATTTTTATTGTATTACAGACTAAAACAATTGCATTTATTATTTCTGCTTTCCCACATTTGTTTGCAATGTTTATGCCCTACTATGTGGTCAATCTTTGTATATGTGCCATGTGCTGCTGAAAAAAAAGTATATTTCTTTTTATCTCTTTATTTTTCTCCAGATGTCTATTAACTCTAATTTTCTAACAATTCATTCACTTCATTTACTTCTTTCTTATTTTTTGGTTCAATTTATCTAATTCTGATAGGGGAAGGTTGAGGTACCTACTAGTATGGTTTTATTATCTATTTCCTCCTTAAGCTTCCTTAATTTCTCCTTTAGAAATATGAATGCTATGTTATTTGATCCATATATGTTGAGTGCTGATATTTCTTAATTTTTTTATACTGCCTTTCATCAAGATGTAATTAACTTCCTTATCTCTTTTGATGAGATCTATTTTTGCTTTAGCTTTGTCTGAGATCATAATTGCTACTCCTGCCTTCTTTGTCTCAATTGCAGCCCAGTAAATTCTGTTCCATTTTCTCACATTTACATTGTATATGTCTGCCTACCTCAAGTGTGTTTCTTGTAGACAACATATGGCAAGTTTCTGGTTTTTAATCCATTCTGCTATCTTCTTCCTTTTTCCCCATTCACATTCACAGGTATGATTATTGTCTATGTATTATTCCCCTCGATTTTGACTTCCTCCTTTGATTCTACCTTTTCTCTTATCCCTCTTACCTTCCAACTTTTTGATTTTAGTCAGTCTCTCCCCTTTCCTCTCCCTAATGTTATGTTACCCCCTTCCCACCCCCTCCCTTCTTATTATTCCCCTCTTACTATAGTGCCTTTTATTTATTTTTTATTGATTTTGTCCTTTATTTTAAGTAAAGAAATTCTATTGAATCAAAGATAACAAAATTATCATTTTTGTTTGCAATGATCTTTGTTTACCACCACACAGAATCAAAATAGGTTCAAAAGTAATATGAGAAAATAAAAAGATCAAGGACACCATTGCTTAATATAATTTTCTTAATAAAGGTAAACATCACCATGTTTAGAAAAAATTGCATTGCTAATTGCAAATCTTAAATGCCTTAGAGCTGAAGGATTCCATTTCCCCACACCCCCCCAGCCCCTTTAAGATCCAGAAGCTGGAAGGTTTTCAGTACACAAACTAATTTTTTTTTTCAGGACAGCATTTTAAATTTAGAGGTGAGGGAAACCCTACAGCATAATAGGAATGTGGAAGTGACAGTTGCTTAAAAACCTATCTGGAAGCAAATATGTCAAAAATATGACACTATGTTGAACAAGAGGATACAATCAAAATACAGAAAGAGATGCACACTCACTCCTCCTCCTATTTCCTCCTCCCCCCCCAGCTCTAGTGCCTTTTAAATGATCCCTCAACCTTTCCCTCCCTTGAATTGCTCCCTTCCCCACCAGCCTGTTTATAGCCCTTCTACTTCTCTATAGGACACAGTACAATTTTCTGCCCCAATGGATCTGACTGTTCTTCCCTCTCTGAGCCAATTCCAATAAATGTAAGGTTAAAGATTTACCTATCCCCAACCTCTTCCTCTCCTTCCATTGTATTCGTATTTCCCCCCACACTGTGCACTTTTTTATGAGATATATATTTACCCTAACTCTTTTCCCATTTCTCTTAGTATTATCCTCTTTTTAACCCTTAGTTTTTATATTTTTTGACATATTATCCTATAAAGTTTATCACTGTAACCTCTAGGTATGCTTATTCTTGCTACCTCAATAATAATAACTACTTTTATGAGTTACCAGTATCATCTTTTCATATAGGAATACAAATCATTTTAACTTATTGGGTCCCTTGGATTTTTTTCCCATTAACTACCTTTTGGTGGTTCTCTTTGAGTTCTGTATTTAGGCATCAAATTTTCTGTTTAAGTCCAGTCTTTTCTTCTTAAATGACCATACTTGCCCCTGCAAGAATATAGTCAGTTTTGCTGGGTAGTTGATTCTTGGTTGTAGACCTAGTTCCCTTGCTTTCCAGGATATTATGTTCCATGCCCTCTGGTCCTTCAGTGTAGATGCAGCCAGGTCCTGCATAATCCTGAGTGGGGCTTCATGATATCTGAATTGTTTCTTTTTAGTAGCCTGTAATATCTTTTCCTCGGTTTGGAAGTTCTTGAACTTGGCTATAACATTCTTGGGCATTGTCAATTAGGGATTTAATGCAGAAGGTGATCTGTGAATTCTTTCAATCTCTATTTTTACCTTCTTCTTCAAGAATATCAGGACAATTTTCTTGGGTAATTTCCTGTATAATGATGTCTAGACTTTTTCTTTGGTCATGATTTTCCTGTAGACCAATAATTCTTAAATCATCTCCCCTGGATCTATTTTCCAGATCTGTTTTTTTTTAATCAATGAGGTGTTTCATATTTTCCTCAATTTTTTCATTCTTTTGATTTTTTTTTATAGATTCTTGCTGCCTTGTGAAGTCTTTCGCTTCTAATTGTTAAAATCTAATTTTTAAAGATTGAATTTCATCCCAGACATTTCAAACCTCCTTTTCCTTGTAGGTCATTGTTTTTATCTTTTATCTTCTTTGCCTCATTTTCAAACTGGTCAATTTTGGCTTTTAGAACACTATTTTTTTGTTTTAGTTCATGCGCCTCTGTTTCCATATGACTTATTTTGCTTTTAAGTTATTTTCCCAATTTTCTTCAACCTCTTGTAATTGTTTTTTGAATTGTGTTTTGAGTTCTTTCAGAACCTGGATCCAATTCACTGGAGTTCTTGAGTTTTTCCTTGGTGTTCCTTGATCCTCCTCTGCTCCATTTGTTCTTTGTTTATTACCTGGATAGAAGCTGTCAATTATAATTTCTTTTTTCTTTTTTGTTGTTTACTCATATTTTTTCCCTTCTTTCCCCCTCCTTATTGGCTATATTCTTTTTTTTTTCTTTTTTTTTTTAGACCCTTAACTTCGGTGTATTATCTCATAGGTGGAAGAGTGGTAAGGGTGGGCAATGGGGGTCAAGTGACTTGCCCAGGATCACACAGCTGGGAAGTGGCTGAGGCCGGGTTTGAACCTAGGACCTCCTGTCTCTAGGCCTGACTCTCACTCCACTGAGCTACCCAACTGCCCCGGCTATATTCTTGCTCCTCTTTTATTTGCTGGATCTGTGAGTTTGGGCTATTCTGGCCTGAAGGGGCTTCTCTGCTCAGCTGATTAACTGGATTAGGCTGATGGAGCTGACCAGTTGTATTACTGTGCCTTAAGACCAGATCTTCCCCAGCTGCCAGCAGAGGCTTTCAGGTTGGATCTGTCCTGCTGCCAAGCCTGGCTTTCTGTCCATTCTGCACCCTTGCTCCTCTGATTTTCTGCCAGCTCCATGAGATTGAGTCCCTCTTCCCTCTGGAGGCTTCTTCTCTGTACAGTTGATAAACTGGATTAAGCCAGTTGAATGTGCCTTGAGGCCAAAACTTCCAGAGGCTGAGGCCCAAGATGGAGGTGTGGTGGCTGAAGGCTATGACCAGCCTACCTTCTTCTCCACTTCTCTCCTCTAGCTGCCTCCTTACCAGTTGTGGTCAGAGCCCTGAGCTTCATGTAGTTGTGATATCAAGGCACTCTGTCCTGGTTGGAGTCCTAACCCTGAAATCCTACCAACTGCCCAAACCTTAGCACAGTACGTAGGGGAGGGGCCCTTGGACCTTCCTTATTTCTTTTCTTTAAATCTTCTCTACATACCTTTTAAGTTGAATGGAGCAGGAGGATCCCTCAGGGCTATCTTCTTGTTGGATTTGATCAAATTGTTAGGAAGTTCTTCATTTTATTGGGCTGAAATATGCCCCCCTTTAATTTCCCATTGGTCTTTATTATTGACATATTAGAAACCAATCAGAGGAGGTCAAACACCATGGAGATGGCTCTAGAAGCCAGTCAGGATGAAAGATAATTGAATGACCCAGGGAGGTTTAGCCTGGAGAAAAGATGACTGGGAGGTGGAGGTGAGGGAAGGAGCCAGGAGAGACACATGATAATTGTCTTCATATATCTGAAGTGCTGAAG
>NW_025342212.1:0-1589 GCF_016433145.1 Gracilinanus agilis | reverse complement strand
GGCAGATAGTCTTTTAAAGCCCTTTGGGCATAGTTCCAAATTGCCATTCAGAATGGTTGGATCAATTCACAACTTCACCAGCTATGCATTAATGTCCCAATTTCACCACCTCTCCTCCAATATTTATTACTTTCCCTTGCTGTCATTTTAGCCAATCTGCTAGGTGTGAGGTGATACCTCAGAGTTGTTTTGATTTGCATTTCTCTAATTATTAGAGATTTATAACACTTTCTCATGTGAAAAGACTTAATTTCTAATATCATCCTTATATTACAAATGAAACTAATAGCGCCAAAATTAGATGGAAAGTAGTGAGTTGGGAGAAAATTTTTATTTTCTCAGAAAGAGGTCTCATATCTAATGTAGAGTGAGAATTTTGTCAAATTTATAAGAATCAAGTCAATCCCCAATTAATAAATGGTCAAAAGATATGAACAGAGAATTTCAGATAAAGAAATCCCAGCTATATATAACTACATTTAAAAATTGTCTAAATTATTGATTAGAGAAATCCAAACAAAAACAACTCAGATATCATCTCACACTTATCAAATTGGCTAAAATGATAAAAAGGCAAAATGACAAATGTTGAAGGGGACATGGGAAAGTGTGGACACTAATAGTGTGTTGGTAGAACTGTAAATTAAAACAACTATTTTGTAGAACAACTTGGAATCATGCCCAGAGATATAAAACTATGTATACCTTTTTTTACCCAATAATACCACTGTTACCTTTGTTTCCTAAAGTGATAAGGGGAAAAATATTTTTTATTTTCTAATATTATATAGCAGCTCTCTTTGGGGCAGCAAAGAACTGTGGGGAATAGCTAAACAAGTTGTGGCATAAAGAAGTAGGAAAGGCTTTTTTAAGAAGTTGGAATTTGAGCTGAATCTTGAATGAAGACATGGAAACTAAGAGGTGGAGATGAGGATGGAGAACATTCTAGTAAGTATGGAATCAAGGGATGGAGTGTTGTGGATCAAACAATAGCAAGTAGGGCCAGAGTAGCTAAATTAGAGTGTCCAAAGAGCACTCATAAGAAACATAAGAAGACTAGAATGAAAATAATGAAGCCTTTCCATTGCAAAGTACAAGTTTCTTTTTGACCTTAAAAGCAATTAGAAATCTTTGGACATTATTGATCAAGGGGATGAATGGTCAGACCTTAGGTTTAAGATATTAGAATGTAATGTGAATTGGTTAGAGATAGACAGACTAATAATTAGTCCAGTGAAATGGTCTAGAAGAGAAGTGATGGGTATTAAAATGAGGATGGTGGCTCAGAGAGTAGAGGAGAGGGAATTATAGGAGATATTTAGAAGTGACAAGATTTGGCAAAGAATTGGTTATGTGGAATATGTGAGAATGAGGAGTTAAGGAGGACACCAAGGTTGCAAGCCCAAGTGATAGGCTGGATTATGGTGCCCTTGAGAGTATAAAAAGAGGCAGTTAGGTGGCACAATGGATAGAGAACCAGGTTTGGAGATGAGAGGACCTGGGTTCAAATTTGACCTCAGATACTTTCTAGCTATATAACACTGGGCAAGTCAATTAACTCCAAAGGCCTAGCACTTACCCCTTTTCTG
>NW_025342211.1:0-1099 GCF_016433145.1 Gracilinanus agilis | reverse complement strand
AATTGAAGCATAGTCAGGCACACTTTACTTCCCCAGAGACAGACACAACGCAGAACACATATACGCAGGCAAGCTGAGCCTTGTAGGATCAATTGACACTCTCCTCCCCCTCCACATCCCTACTTCAAGCCGTCTTACGTGGTTCTATTTCTCTCTCCTTGGTGTGATGGAAAGAATGCTAGTTTATGGCTCCCAAAAAGAAATATGAGAAAACATTTCCCACTTAAACTCTCTGTAGAGGTGGAAGGTTCATAAGAATGATATATTGAAAATATTTTTCAAATCATTCTTGTTCATTTTTCTATTCTTTTTATTTTTCTTTTGGAAAAATACTTTTTTTTGTTTAGTTTGGCTCTTTTAGGATACGGAGGAGTAAAAATCATTTGGGAAATAATGGTGAAATTAAAATATTAATAATGTTTAAATTTTTTTAAATTTTGAAATCTGATATCTTTTGTCTTAGAATCAATACCAAGTATTGATTCTAAGCAGAAGAGTGTTAAGGATTAGACAATTTGGGTTAGGTGAGTTACCCAGGGTCACACAGCTAAGACTTGTCTAAGGTCAGATATGAACTTGGCTCTCAATCCACTGAGCCCATTTGCTGTTCCCTCAGTAATGTTTTAAAATGCAATGGTGGGAGCAGCTAAGGTAGCATATTGGATAGTGTGTCAGGCCTGGAGTCAGGAAGACCCGAATTCAAATCTGACCTCAGACATGTCCTCGCTGTGTGACCCTAGCCAAGTCAATTAACCCCATTTGCTTAGCTCTTAGCACTGTAAAATCAACATTAATTCTAAGATAGAAGTTAATATCTTTAAAAAAAAAAGAGTAATGGTGAAGAAACACAATTAAGATAGTGGGGTAAAAGTAGCATTTTTTTAGGTCTCCCAACATTCTCTTCTAAACAAATTTTTTTAAACATTTATTAATATTCATTTTCAACATGGTTACATGATTCATGCTCCTACTTTCCCCTTCACCCCCCTTCACACCCCACCCATGGCCGATGTACATTTCCACTAGTTTTGTCATGTGTCCTTGATCAAGATCTATTTCCAAATTGTTGGTAGTTGCATTGGTGTGGTAGTTTCGAGTC
>NW_025342210.1:0-1112 GCF_016433145.1 Gracilinanus agilis | reverse complement strand
AATATCAACTCTATCAGATAAGAACAAGATCTTAAGGAAATATATATATTGGCAAAGAGGCAAAATTCTCTTTATTTGCAGATGATTTACTTAGAGAACCCCAGTGAATAATGAAAAAACTAATCAAAACAATTTATTGCTTCAGCCAAGTAGCTGAAATTCAGAATTCAAAATAGATCTGCAAAAAAATATCAACATTTCTATAGATTACTTTTAAAAAAGAAGGGAAAAAGCCAGTAAAAAGCAAAAATCACTCTAAAGTTACTATTAAAATGCACGACCTAATTGTGATACAAAAAGGCTCATAAGTATAACTATAAAATAATATGTATAGAAGTAATGGATGATCTAAATATTTGGAGCAATTTGCAATGTCAATGGCTGGGTCACATTAACTGTGTTAATGTGTTCTGCTAAAACATTCTGGACAATGTATGTAATAAACAACAATAAAATATAGTGAATATTAAGGGAATTAGTGAAAAAAAAGTAAGAATAAAAGAGAAAGAATTACTGGATCTCAAATTATATCATAAAGTATTAATGATCAAAACTATTTGTTTCTAAAACCAGAAGAAGAATGTACACAGTAACTACACAAATGTGAGAATGATCAATGATGAAAGACTTAGTGACTCTGATCCAACCAAAGATCCAAGACAACTCTAAAGTGTCTATGATGAAGAATGCTATCTACCTTCAGAGAGAGAACTGAAGACCTCTGAGTGTATTAGATTGAAGCATCTTGTTTTTCACTTTATTTTTCTTCCCTTTTTTGCAGCATAGTTAATAAGGAAATGCATTCACATGGGAGAGCAGCATTATATTGCTCGCCATATCAAGGGTTTGGAGGGAGGTTGAAAATATGGAACTCAAAAACATTTTTAAATGCTAAAAAAGTACATGAATAATGGAATTTTTTTTAAAACCTCTTTGTTCCTGGTTAAAAAAGATGAAGGTAGATCAGTGGCCCAGAACAGATAAAGAAGACCTAAAATTAAAAATACTCTAACAGTAGCCTTTTGTTAAATAAATAAGAATACCAATCATAGAAGAAGGTATCCTTTACCTAGAGACAGTTAGGTGGCTCTGAAGTGGATAGAGGACCAGGC
>NW_025342209.1:0-2272 GCF_016433145.1 Gracilinanus agilis | reverse complement strand
TTTTTTTTTTGATCTCCCACACCTGAGAGACTCCCTAGATCTCCCCTAGATCCTAGTTCCTGGGTATAATGGACTTAGATTTATTATAGATTCTATGTGCCATTTGGCCTACTACATTCACTTCCAAATGTGGTATGGCCAATGTATGAATGAGTCCATATCTTTGCTCTTGTTGGGCTAGATCAAGCAAGCTTCTTGGGCCTTCCTTCTTCACTGTCTGGCAATTCCTGGCATGGACTTTGGCTTTCAGCCTTCTGTTGGCTTGGTCCATTGACCTTTCCAAGTTCACAAGATAATAGTGCCACTTCTTCGCCTGGAGACCAGTGGTCTCGAGTGTTGACTCTAGTCAGGAATAACTCTCTGATTCGTGTTATTTCATAGTATAGAGTTTCCTGACGTTTCAGTGGGAGTACAACTAGAATGTGTTAATGAAACAACTTGCTCAGGACAATGTTAGGCAAGCTGTGCTTATATTTTCAACGTGTCAACATAGTTCACTCATTCATTTATGATTCAATCATTTCAGATGTTGACTAGCATAGGAAATCTGGGGCTTTGCCCCTAAGCCACAACTGGGAGAGTCAGGAGGATTTCCTTTTCTTAATAAGGAGCTAACATGGGAGGGTCACCCTTGCTTTGGTCATTTGGTGGGGGTTTTGGGCTAAGGAAGACCAAGATCAATCATTCAAATATCACATTTTTATTAAATGCCTACTATGTTCCAAATACTGTGCTAGCTCAGGGGGATACAATGATCTCTCAAAGTTTGCATCCTAGTTGGGAAGTCAAATTCCTATAAAAATATATACAGAGTAAATATGAAATGAATAAATACAGATATAGATAAAGTTTTCAAATTCAAGATAGTTTGGGAGGAAAGGCTCTAGGCATCAAAACAAGAGGGATCATTGAAAGGGGAAAGCATTGCCTTCCCTTTCAATTCCCTGGGGGAAATCCCATTCATTACCTCCCTAGTAGTAGTCACTCTTCTCTCCCAAGGCACTTTCTCCCACTACCATCATTGTGGTTTTCACCTGACTAGTGTAGACTACTTACTGCCTGGTGAGGTAGGGCCATGAAAAGGAATGATGGGGGCAGAGACATTGGGGTAAGAGACCATAGTCTCTCTTCCCATCCCCATCGAGGTTGCTCCAAACTTCAGAATTCCTTGTTATGTAAGTAGTACTGTTGATATATCAGAATGTTAGTGGTTTTTCTATAATCCTTTATAAAAATTTAACACAACTTAAAACAGAACTGTTTTTATAATACTTTAAATGTTCTCCCACAATTTATTTAATGCTTATTTAACACCTGCCATGTGCAACTGACTGTGTTAAGAGATGGAGACATGAAGGCAAAACTATATTTGTCAGGGGGCAGCTAGGTGGCTCAGTGGCTAAAAAGCCAGGCCTGGAGACCAGGTCCCAGGTTCAAATCTGGCCTCAGGCGCTTCCTAGCTGTGTGACCCTGGGCAAGTCACTTATCCTTCATTTGCCTAGGTTTTGTAACAACACTGGATGGTGTTAGAGAATATAAATTCCCCCAAGCATCTGGGTCTACACGGTATTAATTCTAAGATGGAAAGTAAGTTGAAAAAACATATTAGTTTCTGCCCTCCAAAAGTTTTCATTGTTTTCATTTTTAAGTATTTTTCCACTGTTACACGATGCATGTTCTCTCCCTCCCTTTTTTCCTTCCCCCTCCCAGAGCTGACAAGCAATTTCACTGCATTATACATGTATTAGCACTCAATACATATTTCCATATTAATCATTCTTCCAGAAGTTTCCAGCTGGCACTAATCATATTTAGGATATTAATATACATTATCCATAAAGAAAAATTTTTTAAGAGAATGAAGAATTAAGCCCAGAACTATCTGGATAATCAGAATTCTCAGCGAGGTTCATGTCCTGGAGATCACTAAGGAAATTTATATTATGGCTTTCTGTTCTGTTTTACTTTTTAAGAAAGAAAAAATTATATTTGGTCTCCCCACCCAAGAACAATTAGGTTTATAGTCCTCCCTTGCTTTATCGCAATTCACTTACCCCGGCTTCACTGTATTGTGGGTGTTTTAAAAAAAAATCTAATTCTGTATCGGGGAATTACACTTATTGGGGCACACTATTGGCTGACAGAATGAAAGGCTACCAACCACAGTGCTGTGTTGTATTGACTCAGTAACTGTAGATTAATAAGAGTGTGGAAAAGGTTTGTAGGAGAGTGGGAAGGGTTTACATATATATACATATATACATATATATAT
>NW_025342208.1:0-1236 GCF_016433145.1 Gracilinanus agilis | reverse complement strand
TGCCCCGCTGCTGTTCCTGTTTCTTCTGTTGCTGTTGCTGCCACTTATTGCTGCCTATTCAGCCTGGGGTTCCCCTCCTAGCCTGAAGATTCTGCTTGCCCACAACCAGACCCCCTGCTGTAAGCCTGCACTGCATCTTTTCAACACACAATCTAGGAGTTCTTAAGAAGCTGTTAAAGTATAAAACCCTCTTTCTTTTGTTTGCTGTGGCTTCCCAAACAGAGGTTTTGTTTGTTTGTTTGTTTTGTTTTTTAAGAGCATCTCCAATCCATGCTCTCCACCCCAACCCCAGCCTGGATAATCCAAGAAGGCTTCCATGCTGTGGAGGTGGAGACTGAGGTATCACAGGGCCACTGGTTTTACCCTTGTTTGGGGGAGGGGACAGAACTCTTCTTCCAAACATTCCTTTTACTCCTAGCTAGTGCATACTCAGGGAGCACCACCTATGGACAGGAAGGAGAGATTGCAAGCATGGCCAAGTTTCCTGCCTATCTCAAACAGCTTTCATTTCTAGAGAGCTTTACTAAGCTCACACAATTTATAGTTTGGGGCTATCTCTTCTTCCTACTGTTCCTCAGTGCAGGGGTCCTTGCAATTAGCTTGGGTAATCCTAAAATGCAGGGGGGAGATTCAGCTCCCTACACCCCCTAGCCATTTTGGTCTGACCAGTTTCTGCAACACACCCAATATGGGATTTGTCCATACTATGTTCTATGCAGGTATGGGGAATCTCAGAGGTATGACCAAAGAATCAAAATGGGAGAGGGAGGAAACTTAATGGAATCTAAAGGTGAATTTTAAGCCTTTTCAGACTCCATTGTTTTATTAATGTTAACTCTTTCCATTTTGTTCCCCTCCAAAAAATGCACGTCTCTTTTGGAGAAAGGGACTCTTGAATTCAGTGCCTCTATCCTGTTATGTTTATTGTATTTGCTGACTGTTTACTTTAAAATTCAATCTTGATTTTTAAGTTCACATATTAATCTGATCTACAATATTCTGTTATACTGAATAATTTTCAGCTACTATGTTTTGGCTATTAGCTATATGTTCTATCACATTGTCTTTATGCCAAAGAGAACTGCTCCCTAATTATTTTTGTAAATATAGCAATCATTAATTTTTGTTCTTTTTCTCTTCTATTTACCTTTTTTCCTCAAATTATTGTAATTTCCCTTTAGAAACTGCAATACTGTATGTACCTTTAGTTAAAAATCTTTGGGGGCAGCTGGGTAG
>NW_025342207.1:0-1256 GCF_016433145.1 Gracilinanus agilis | reverse complement strand
TCCTATCACAATGACTCTGTTGTCTCAGATCAGAGACTAAAAAAAAAAAGCTTCAATATGTTCTTATTTGATTCAATGTAAAAAGTATTATTAGGTACCTACAATGTACTCAGTACTTAGCGGAAAAAATGAAAGAATAACTGTTCTCATTCTTTTATTCTATAGTAGGGATACAACATTCACACAAATAAATAACTAAATGGTAATTTGAGGAGGGAGAGAACACTAAGCATTGATTACTTAGAATCTTAGAATTGCCTTGTACTGTATATATTTGTACATATTTTATATTTATTTAGATATAATCAAACCCTGTGTGCCTCAGTTTCCTCATCTGTCAAATGAGCTGGAGAAGGAAATGGGAAACCACTCCAGTTTCTTTGCCAAGAAAATCCAAAATGGTGTTACGAATAGTTGGACATAACTGAAAATGACTGAACAAGTATAAAGCATATACAAAAAAAAATGCAAAATAATTTTATGGGTGGAAGGATAGGACTAGCAACTGGGCATCAGGATGGTGCTATGTAAGGGGGGGGGGGCTGAGCTGTGTTTTGAAGGTGACTAGAGATTCTAAGAAGGAGGGCTACCTGGGGAAGAGTCTATGCATGCTCTGTAGAAGATGAATTGGGAAGCATTGAGCCTAGAAGCAAAAGGGATCTATATAATACAGGAGAGCGATAAAAAATAGTCTTGAAGAAGAGGTGAGAATAAAGAGGAGAGAACAGAGAAAAGAATTGGAAAGTAAGTTATTTTGTGGGATCAATTCCATTACTCTATCAAATAATCAAGTCAAGTCAACACGCATTTTTTTTTTTAAACCCTTACGTTCTGTCTTAGTCTCTAAGACACAAGAATGGCAAAGGCTAGGCAATGGGGGTTAAGTGACTTGCTCACGGTCACACAGTCAGGAAGTGTCTGAGGCCAGATTTGAACTGAGGTCCTCTTGACTCCAGGCCTGACTCCCAATCCAGTGAACCCCATGTAGTGGGGATAGATATTGAAGCCAAAAGAAAGGTAGTTTTTGCTCTCATGGACTTTGGACTTCTTCCTTTCTAAAGTAAGAAGACAACACAGAAAAGAGAGCTGAAAAGAGAATTGGGGGAGGAAGGAACCCATACAGGGCATGGTGGCAAAGTCCAGAGAATGAAGGGTAGCTATTCTAGTCTGTCTTTCTTTCCTTCCTTCTGTCTCTCTCTCTCCTTTCCTTCCTTCCCTTTCTCCTTTCCCTCTCTCTCTTTCTCCCTTCCTTATCT
>NW_025342206.1:0-1041 GCF_016433145.1 Gracilinanus agilis | reverse complement strand
TATATATACTATGTTCTGTTATATATTATATATACTATATAAAGATTCCAAAAGTAGAATTGTGAACTATTTATAACCATATGAAAGCATCTTTCCAGAGCTTTAATAATTTTTAAAAATACAAATCAAAACATACCTGAAGTTTTACCTCACATTCAGCAAATTGGCAAAGAGGTCAAAAGAAAGGGATAGTCAACACTGGAAAGATTCTGGAATATGTACAGTAATGTATTTTGGACTGTGAAACTGTACAAATCTTTTGGAAAGCAATTTAGAATTACATAAATGAGATGACATAAACGTCCATACCTATTGTAATAGTTAAGAGCTAATTAAGTAATCTGGTTAATTAAGAATACATTGTTAGTCAAAAATAAAGTTTCAGCATAGAAAGTACCTGAGGAGCCTTTACACCTTTGACCCAAAGACTCCACTGTTAGATCTATATGCCAGGAGGTCATTGAGAAGAAGAAAATTCCTATATACTCCAAAATCTTTGTGACAGCAAAGAATTGGAAACAAATATTAATCTATTAAAAATGGTGAATAAATTTTGATGCACAAGTGTCCCATAACTATCTTATAAGAAATGATATGGAGAAGCATATAAGTTAAATATGAACTGATACAGAGTGAAGTAAACAGAGCCAATAAAACTATATACATAATTGACTACAACTATGTCAATTGTAAAATTATAAAGAAAATGCAAGACTACAAATAAGACATACAATATAACATCCCCCACCCAACCCTTTACAGAGGTAAAGGCTCATGAGTGTATTTCATTGCCTATCTTTTCAGACTATAATATATTGATCAATTTGCTAATTTTCTTCTTTTTTGTCTTCTTTTTTTATGGGATGGTAAGGAGAAAAATATGTAAAAATTTTTGGCAATGTTAAACATAAAACACATAAAATTTATTTTACAAAAATTCAGAGTAGATTTCTTAAAGATATAATTATCTCAGACTATAAAATATTGTAAGGTGAAACTTCAAGATAGAGAGATGGAGGATATTTAGGAAAAAGAGGCCAG
>NW_025342205.1:0-1253 GCF_016433145.1 Gracilinanus agilis | reverse complement strand
TCTTTGAGTCTAAATTGATCCACCATGAAATACTCATTAATGAGCTAGCATAACATTTCCTAGGAAAAATATTATTAGGTAGGCATAAATTGTAATGGGCTGACCAGTCTTTGAACATTTATTAGTAAACAATATATTCTTCAGTTCAGTCATTTTTCATTTGTATCTGACTCTTCATGACTCAGTTTGAGGTTTTGTTGACAAAGATATGGGAGTAGCTTGCCATTTCCTTCTGTACCTCATTTTATCCATGAGGAAATGAGGCACATAGTGTTAAGTGCCTTGTACAGGGCCACCTAGCTAATAAGTACCTGAGGCTAGATTTGAACACAGAACATTAATCTTCCTGAGTCTAGGCCCAGCACTTTATTTACTATGCCACCTAGCTGTCCTGTATATGCTACCTAACTTTATTTAGATAGCACACATAATTTATTTGGGTATAGAATCTATATGATTTACAATTATGCAGAAGAAAAAACTACATGGTACCTAAATATCTAAGCATTTATAATTCTTCAGTAAGAGTTCATTGTGGAATTAGAAATTATGATTGATCAATAAAGTATATATGATATTCAGTAGTGATACCAACCTAAAATGGGTTGACAAATTGATAATATATGAAATTAAAAATAGCAAATCAAATACTTCATAAGATCAAAAGAGAATATTTAATTCATTAAATGCATGAACATTTTCATACTTAAAGGAATGAGTAATTGTAACTACTTCAGTAGTATCCACTCTCCAAAGATTTAAATACAATTTGAAGTAAATTTTCACCAACTTAATAATTCTGCCAGCTAGAAAACTTTTTTTGTATTTTGTGAAAAAGGGATAAGAGGAGGAAGGTATTAATATTTCCAGCTCCTATCAAGTTGAGATTTCCATGATGTACTCCACATGCCTTTTCTAAGAAGTAATTAGCTAATTGAAAGAAATTCATTACAAGAAGGATAGTCATCAGAGAATCTTGGTGGGGCAGGTATAAACAAAATTCATTAAGCCATTTGTTAAGGCATAAATGGTTTGGGATCCAAATTAGTGAAGGAAATAGAGGAGATAAATTGCAGATTCCTTAAAGACCTAAAGAAAAATCATCTTTTGATAAATCATTAAATATTATTTTGTTATGTCATGATTGGAGAACAGGGCCCAAGTCCACATATTTTTCCTACTTAAAAATATCTATAAAAATTATCAAAGAGGGGCAGCTGGGTAGCTCAGTGGATTGAGAGTCAGGCCTAGAG
>NW_025342204.1:0-1681 GCF_016433145.1 Gracilinanus agilis | reverse complement strand
CCAATGATGGAAGTAAGAGCTAGGCTGGAAGCAGGACTGATGCTCTCAGGTGTTTTGATCCTCTCAAGGCTCCTGTGCCTCTGTTTGTGAGAGTTGGTCAACAGTTGTTGCTGATAGTAATAATGAAGGTGAGCCCCTCTCTATAATAATTTCTCCCCTCAATTATGCCTGTGGGACTAGAAGCAGTAATAAAATGTGTTTATTGACAAATAAAACAATGACTATTTTATTATATAGACTCTCGGTGCCATAAATATGCCTAATAACATGATCTTTTAAAAGGTGATATACTGTCTGTCCTATCCTTTGTATGGCTTTTTTAAAAATATCAACACAAATTTACTAGAACATTTGAAATAAAAAGTCATTTTAAAAATAAATTTTACATAAAAGTATATCTAAATAATGAAGAGACACATATGTATTCCTAGGATCAAAGCTCTAAAGTCGGAAGGGACTTTAAGGACAATTCAGTCCAAACTTGTTCATGTTGTAGATAGGTAAAATAAAGTCCAGGGAGTCTGTGATTTGCTCAAAGTCACAGAGGTAGGAAGAGGAAGAGACTAAATTCAAACTTAGGGCTTATGACTCCAAGTTCTACATCATTTTTTTTCTTTCTTTTTTTTTTTTAACCCTTAACTTCTGTGTATTGGCTCATAGGTGGAAGATTGGTAAGGGTGGGCAATGGGGGTGAAGTGACTTGCCCAAGGTCACACAGCTGGGAAGTGTCTGAGACCAGATTTGATCCTAGGACCTCCCATCTCTATGTCTAGCTCTCAATCCACTGAGCTACCCAGCTGCCACCTCTACATCATTTCTTTTTTTAAAAAACATTTATTAATATTCATTTTTAACCTGTTTACATACTTTATGCCCCTACTTTCCCCTTCACCCCCCGCTCTCCCCCCACCCATGGCCGACGCACATTTCCACTGGTTGTAACATGTAACATAGGCCTTGTTCAGGGCCTATTTCCATATTGTTGTTAGTTGCATTTGTGTGGTAGTTTCGAGTCTACATCCCCAATTATGTCCGCATCAACCCATGCGTTCAAGCAATTGTTTATCTTCTATGTTTCCTCTCCTGCAGACCTTCCTCTGAATGTGGGCAGCGTTCTTTACCATAAATCCCTCAGAGCTGTCTTGTGTCATGGCATTGTTGCTGGTAGAGAAGTCCATTACATTCGATTTTATCATAGTATATCAGTCTCTGTGTACAATGTTCTTCTGGCTCTGCTCCTTACACTCTGTATCAGTGTATCAGTTCCTGGAGGTCTTTCCAGTTCACATGGAATTCCTCCAGTTTGTTATTCCTTTTAGCACAATAGTATTCCATCACCCGCATATACCACAGTTTGTTCAGCCATTCCCCAATTGAAGGGCATACACTCCTTTTCCAGTTTTTTGCCACCACAAAAAGAGCAGCTATAAATATTTTCGTACAAGTCTGTTTATCTATGATCTCTTTGGGGTACAAAACCAACAGTGGTATGGCTGGATCAAAGGGCAGGCATTCTTTTATAGCCCTTTGAGCATAGTTCCAAATTGCCAGCCAGAATGGCTGGATCAGTTCACAGCTCCACCAGCAATGCATTAATGTCCCAATTTTGCCACATCCCCTCCAACATTCATTATTCTCCCCTTCTTTCATTTTAGCCACTCTGCTAGGTGTGAGGTGATAC
>NW_025342203.1:0-1070 GCF_016433145.1 Gracilinanus agilis | reverse complement strand
GTGTGTTTTTCTACATCTTTTACCAATTAGTCTATTTTGCTTTTTTTTAAAACTCTTATTAATATTCATTTTTAAGATGTTTACAAGATTAAGGCTCCTACTTTCCCCTTCATCACCCGGACTCCCCCACCCCATGGCTGATGCACATTTCCACTGGTTTTAACATGTGTCATTGATCAAGACCTATTTCCAAATTGTTGATAGTTGCATTGGTGTGGTAGTTTCAAGTCTACATCCCAAGTCATGTCCACCTCAACACATGCGTTCAAGCAATTGTTTTTCTTATATGTTTCCTCTCCTGCAGTTCTTCCTATGAAAGTGGGTAGCCCTCTTTACCATAAATCCCTCAGAGCTGTCCTGGGTCATTGCATTGCTGCTGGTACAGAAGTCCATTGCATTCGATTTTACCACAGAATGTCAGTCTCTGTGTACAATGATCTTCTGGCTCTGCTCCTTTCACTCTGCATCAGTTCCTGGAGGTCTCTCCAGTTCGCCTGGAACTTCTCCAGTTTATTATTCCTTTGAGCGCAATAGTATTCCATCACCAGCATATACCACAATTTGTTCAGCCATTCCCCAATTGAAGGACATACCCTCTTTTTCCAGTTCCTTGCCACCACAAAAAGCGTAGCTTTAA
This sequence comes from Gracilinanus agilis, assembly GCF_016433145.1. Lineage (NCBI taxonomy): Eukaryota > Metazoa > Chordata > Mammalia > Didelphimorphia > Didelphidae > Gracilinanus > Gracilinanus agilis. The sequence continues at coordinate 433 of NW_025342203.1, read as the reverse complement.
ATATTTCCATACAAGTTTGTTTATTTATGATCTCTTTGGGGTACAAACCCAGCAATGGTATGGCTGGATCAAAGGGCAGGCATTTTTATAGCCCTTTGAGCATAGTTCTAAATTGCCAGCCAGAATGGTTGGATCAGTTCACAAATCCACCAGCAATGCATTAATATCCCAATATTGCCACATCCCCTCCAACATTCATTACTCTCCCTTTCTTTCATTTTAGCCAATCTACTAGGTATGAGGTGATACCTCAGAGTTGTTTTGATTTGAATTTCTCTAATTATTAGAGATTTAGAACACTTTCTCATGTGCTTATTGATACTTTTGATTCCTTTACCTGAAAATTGCCTATTCAAGTCTCTTGCCCATTTATAAATTGGGGAACGGCTTTATTTTTTATACAATTGCTTTAACTCCTTGTATATTTGAGTAA
>NW_025342202.1:0-6116 GCF_016433145.1 Gracilinanus agilis | reverse complement strand
TAAATTAATATAGGTAGAATTGTCATCTATAGTGCACAGAGTGTCTATACTACACTACAGCAAATGCTTCATTCTTAGCATGTGACCTTATATTTCTCTGTATGTTGCCATGTGTCATTGGAAATGGCTACGTGTGTCAGCACTGACACACATGTCATAGGTTTGCCATCACCATCCTAGGCCAAGGAGGAAATATTACAAGCAGTCAGAAAGAAAAATTCAGATTCCACTGACCTACAGTCAGAATTATACAGGATTTAGCAGCTTCTATATTAAAGGACCAGAGTTCTTCAAATATAATACACTAGAAGGTAAAGCATTTTGGATTACAAAAAAAAATAATAACTTATCCATTGAGCTGAGTACAATCCTTCAGGTGGGGAAATGGTAACTTAATGAAATAGACATCTTTCAAGTATTTCTAACTGAAATATCAGCTATACCAGAGATCAACGGAAAATTTGACATTCAAATTTGAGACTTAAGAGTAACATAAAAAAGGTAAACAAGGAATATAAAATTTAAGGAATTCAATTAAGTTAAATGATTTGCATTCATACATGAGAAGTTACATAATTTAAATGAAGCATCATACATTATTAGGGCAGTTAGAAGAAGTATACAAAGACAAAGGAAGCAGGAATAAGTTGAGTATGAAGACATAATATTCAAAAAATGATAAAGGGTGGAAAAAAGAATTACACTGGGAGAAAAGGACACAAAAGAGCTATTAAAATAGTGGGAAAGATGGGGTTGGTGGCAGGCAATGTTTGAATCTTGTTTTCAGTGGATTTGTTTCAAAGAGGGAATATTATCCATTCTTAGTTTTTTATAGAAATCTTTCATCCTATAGGAATTTAGGAAGGAAAGAAGAAGGGAACATGAATTGGAAGAGAGGAATGAACAGAAGCAAAACACTTATTAGAAAGAACAGAGTTAAAGTTAAGAAAGAGAAGGCTAAACGGAGGGAAACATGAAGGAAATATAGTTAGTAATAATGACTATTAATGTCAATGGTATCAACTCACATATAAAATGGAAGTAGAAAGGATAGTGAATTAAAAATCAGAACCCTACAGTATGGTGTTTAAAATGAACACATCAGAAGCAGGGAGACTCACACACAGAGTAACGGTAAGGGACTGGAATATAATCTATTATGCTTTAGCTTAAGTTTTGTTTTGTTTTTAAAGTTTATAATAATCAAGTCCTCAGGAAAAGCAAAAACAAAATATATTCAATTAAAGGATATAAAGAATGGAATTATATCTTCATATAAAGTATAATAGACAATGAAGCAAAATGAAAAGATATATGCACCTAATGGTATAGCATCCATTTTTTAAAAGAAGTTCAATGAATTATAGATGGAAATTAGGAGAAAATGTTTTAAATAAAATACAAGCAAGGGGATTGTAGCAATATTTCAAGAGAATCATATACTGTGACCAAGTGAGAATTATATAAGAAATGTAGGACATGTTCAATATTAGGAGAACTATCAGCATAACTTACCACATAAATGACACAAATCAGAATTAACTCAATAGAGGCAGAAAAAGGCCTTTGACAATATACAACACCTAACATTAGAGAACATTATAATAAGTGAAGCTTTCCTAAAAATTGTAAGTTGTATAGGTCTAAAACCATTACTAATCACTGTCTCTAATGGGGATAAGTCAGAAGTCTTCCCAGAAAGATCCAAAAGATCATTGTGTACAGAAACAGCTACATTGAGTAATTATTAATTTTTCATGGTTTTAGCTATTTTCAGTGATATTATTAATCATTACTGTAGTAGAAAAGCTATCTATGGCAAAAAGAAAAGAAAAAGAAATTAAAAGAATTAGAATATATAAGATAAAAACAATTTTAATCTTTGAGGATGATATAATGGATTTAATGGTATACTTGAATAATTCTAGAGAATTCATTAAAAAGCAAATTTAAATAATTTACAAATTAAGCAAAATTTCATGTTATAAAATAAACCCACATAAATCATCAGCATTTCTACATATTATGAATAAAGTCCAGCAGCAACAGATACAAAGTGAAATTCTGTTTAAAATAAATCTAGACAACATAAAATAATTAGGAATCTATCTGCCAAGAAAAGCATAAGTACACAAACATGATTACAAAACACCTTTCACACAAATAAAAGTCAGATTGAAACAGTAGAGAAAATATTAATTACTCATGGGTAGGTTGAACCAGTATAATAAAAATGACAATTATACCTACTTTAAGTTACTTATTCAGTAACAGGGCAATTAAATTACTAAAAACTATTTTATACAGATAAAAATAATAAAATCTATATGGAAGAAAAAAGGTTGATAATATTGAGGGAATTAATGGGAAAAAGTGTAAAGGAAGTTGGCCTGAAAGTATCATATCTCAAATTTTAGTATAAACTGTTTGGTGATCATCAAAAATAATCTGATGGGTACTGGCTAAGTAATAAAAAGGTGCATCATTGGAACAGGTTAAGTATACAACATGTAGTAGTAAATGGTGATAGTAATCTAATATTTGATAAACCCAAAGATTCTACCATTTGGGATAAGAACTCATTATTTAGCAAAATCTACTAGGGAAAAATGGAGAACAGTATGCCAGAATCTGGGTATAGACCATCACCTTATTCTCATAATAACCTCATGCTCAATGTGAAAATATAAAAAAAAATCATTTAGACATCAGTAGTGATACCAAAAGCAAATTAGGGGAGCAAGGGATAGGTTATCTTTCATATCTATGCCTAAGGGAACATTTTATTTTCTAGTGAGATATAGAGAACATAAGAAGGTATACATTTTGTATAATTTTATTATATTATATTAAAAAGGGGTTGTTCAACAAAATTAATGCAACCAAATTTAGAATGAAAGAAAGATGCTCAGGACTTTTTTAAAGTAAGTTTCTCCAAGGCATCATTTCTCAAAATATAGAAAGCTGAATCAAATGTATCAGAATATATCATTCCCTAATTGATAAGTGGTCAAAGTATATAAACAAGCTGTTTTCAGATGAAGAAATCAAACATATCTATACTCATTTTTATGTTCAAATTCATTACTGAGTAAAGAATTGCAAATTAAAACACTTTTTTAGATTCCTATCAGATTGACTAATATGACAGAATTAGAAAATGATTAATTTTGGAGGGGCTATGAGAAAATTGATTCATGAATGCACTATTAGTGTTATAAATTGATCCAAACATTCTATAGAGCAATATGAAACCATACCCCAAGGGCTATAAAACTGCATATCTTTTGATGTAGCAATATATCAATTACATCTGGCTATCAAAGAATTTTTTTAAGTAAAAAAGACCTATTTGGACAAAAATTTTTCTTAGCATCTCTTTTTTGTGTGCTGGAAAATAATTGGAAATTCAGAGAATGTTCATCAATTGGGGAATGACTGAGTAGGTTGTGCTATATGAATGTAATGGAATAATATTATGCTGTAAGAAATGGTAAGCATGATGATTTCAGAAAAACTTTGAAATGCCTACATAAACTGTTACAAAGTTAAATGAGCAGAACCAAGAGAACATTGTATACAGTAATTGCAATCTTGTAAAATGCTCTTTTTTTCCTGGCTTAAGCTATTCCCAATGATAAAATGATCCAGGATAATTTGAAAAGACTCATGATGAAAGATGCCATCTATCTCTGGAGAAAGAACTGATGGAGTTTGAATGGAAATCAAAACATGCTATTTTTCATTATATTCTTTTTTTTTTTTTTGCTTGACAGTTTTGTTTTAGTTTATATGAGTCTTCTTCCTTATGGAAATGGACCAATAAGGAAAAATATGTTGCATGATTACACATTTGTCACCTAGATCAAATGTTTTACCATCTCAGTGAAGGGGATAGGGAAGGAGAGAATTTGGAAAAACAACATTTTAGAAGATGAATGTTGAAATGTGTTCTTATTTCAATTCCAAGAGGCGCTCTCTCTCTCTCTCTCTCTCTCTCTCTCTCTCTCTCTCTCTCTCTCTCTCTCTCACACACACACACACAAAGATACCTACCATCATAAAAGCTGAGTCCAAATGAATATTGAAACATACCATTCTTCATTTTATTTCCTCCATACATTTTTTCTCTACTGTAAGCGATCTTTTTCACAAGATAAAAATGGGAATATGTATTATATGATAATATTTGTACAGCCTATATCCTTTTTGATGAACTATGTCATGTGTGCTGGAGGAGCTGTTCCCTTCTTCCTCTCCATCGTGCCTGAGGACATTTTTTACATCTGTCCTGCTCTGCCCAGTAGCCCAGTGGGAGGACTTCCTCCTACCCCTGTCTGAGGTAAGACTGAGAGCTCACATGTGGCATGAGGGTACAGTTTGGGTATTCGGTCTCTAGAAGGTTCAACATTACTGGTCTTTATCATATTATCTATCTCCATAGGTATTGGAGTAGGGATGGGAAAGGAGAAAACATGGATTGTGAAAGGTCAGAAAATAAATATTAAAAATTATATTGACATATAATCTGGAAAAATAAAAGTTTTAATTTGTAAGAATAAAAATAAAATTGTATTTTAATTAAAAACAATAAAACTAAGAAAACATTTGGTATAATTACCCTAGATCTTTGAAAGGTTCACTAATGCATTCATAGTGTGTAAAATGTTGTATTAGGGCTACATTTAAAGCTTGTGCTTCTGTTTAAAAACTGTATAATATTAGTGACTTTTTTTACTGTATCTAGAAAAACAGGTTAAATTAAGAAAATGAAATAGAGAAAAATCTGAATGATTTGATTGTTGACAAATTTACTATCAATAGAGAAATATTAAGACAATAAAATTAATTGAAATATTTGGCTGGATTAAATGTGTCATAGAATTTAGAATTATAGAATTCATGTTCTAGTACACTCTGTCAGACCAGCAATGGGAAGTGATATTCCATTCTGCATTACCTTTGTGAGAAAAATCTTTAATAAGTTACTAACCATTGTAAAAATAAAATATGGCGAGCACAAAATAAGGACAAAGCACTAGAAAATAAGGGTTCAAAATTGTTTCCAGATACTTTTGATAGATGTTATCAAAGTATCTTCAGTGGCAAGTGAAGTGAAGCTCAAAGATGGATTTCCCTTCAGGGCCAGGCACAAGGAAAGCTAAAGAGACTCTTGTTACAGAAAATAAACTTTTTATTTAAAATATATGTTAAGGTAAAAGGATTTCTAATTCTAAGGGATTATAACTCCACACAAATAAACTCCCTGAATCCACAAGGAACCCATTCTCCTGTGCTTCATAAGCTACACTAATCCTCCCTGATCTAACTAACCAAATTTATACTATTGTAGATAAATCTAACCACTCTAACTCTTAACTTTGCCTTTAAGTTATAAAGATAACTAAGGCTAGCTGGTTGAGTCTCCACAAGAATCAGGTTAGGACTCTGAGACAACATATTCAGAGTCCAAACCAATGACCAGATTTTCTTTCATCTTTTCAGAGTTTAACTAATCTATACTCAACAACAGATAAATGAATAGTGTTTCCCAAGTTTGAAAAGAAATCACTCCACTTCTTCAAATCTTTCACTCAAACAGAGATAGAGAGAGGTGAAGATGTTACCTTCCTCAGCCCTGTGAGAGAGAAGAAGCTGTGTGAGACTCTGTCAACTGCCCATCCTGAAGGCCCCTCCTGAAATGCCACAACCAGAGAGTGTAACTGTCATAGAATAATGGTTATAAATGCCAACAGTTGAAATTAATACTCTCTCTCAGTTCTATTTGAAACTCCAATTTTTCCTCAAGCCAGCTTATCTACTTCTTAACTCTAAACTAATAAAACAATACTTATTTTCTAATATCATCCTTATACCAATAAGAAGAGAGCAGCTGGATAGCTCAGTGGAGGAGCAGCCAAACTTAGAGATGGGAGGTCCTCGGTTCAAATTTGGCAAATCACTTAATCCCCATTGCCTAGCCCTTACCGCTCTTCTGCCTTGAAACCAATACACAGTATTGATTCCAAGATGGAAGGTGAGGGTTTTTTAAAAAAAGTAAACATCAAAAAGAACTGGAAATTAAGAGTTTTATGATGTCATTTAAGTTTTGGTTT
>NW_025342201.1:0-4122 GCF_016433145.1 Gracilinanus agilis | reverse complement strand
AGGATGGTTCAACATTAGGAAAACCATCCACATAATTGATCATATCAATAATCTAACAAATAAAAATCACATGATGATCTCAATAGATGCTGAAAAAGCCTTTGACAAAATACAGGACCCATTCCTATTGAAAACCCTGGAAAGGACAGGAATAGAAGGATGATTCCTAAAAAAAATAAACAGTATATACCTAAAACCATCAACCAGTATCATATGCAATGGGGATAAATTAGAAACATTTCCAATAAGATCAGGAGTGAAACCAGGATGCCCATTATCACCTCTACTATTTAACATAGTACTAGAAACACTAGCAGTAACAATTAGAAAAGAAAAAGAAATTGAAGGTATCACAGTTGGCAATGAGGAGACTAAGCTATCACTCTTTGCAGATGATATGATGGTCTACTTAAAAAAGCCTAGAGAATCAACTAAGATGCTTGTAGAAATAATCAAGAACTTTAGCAAAAAAAATTACAAAATAAATGCACATGAATCATCAGCATTTTTATATATTTCAAACACATCACAGAAGCAAGAGATAGAAAGAGAAACACCATTTCAAATCACCCTAGACAATATAAAATACTTAGAACTCTATCTACCAAAACAAACAAAGGAATTATATGAAAACAAATACAAAATACTTTCCAAACAATTAAAACTAGATCTAAACAATTGGAAAGCCATTGATTGCTCATGGGTAGTATGAGCTAACATAATAAAAATGACCATTCTACCCAAATTAATTTACCTATTTAGCACCATACATATCAAACTACCAAAAAACTTTTTTACTGAATTAGCAAAAACTATAAGAAAGTTCATTTGGAAAAACAAAAGATCAAGAATATAAAGGGAAATAATGAAAAAAAATGTGAAGGAAGGGGACCTAGCAGTACCAGATATTAAGATATACTATAAAGCAGCAGTCATCAAAACAATATGGTCCTGGCTAAGAGACAGAAGGGAGGATCAGTGGAATAAACTTGGGGTAAGTGACATCAGCAAGACATTGTATGATAAACCCAAAAAGCCCAACTTTTGGGACATGAATCCACTATTTGACAAAAACTGCTGGGAAAATTGGAAAACAATGGGAGAGATTAGGTTTAAATCATCATATCACGTCCTACACCAAGATAAATTCAGAATGGGTGAATGACTTGAATATAAAGAGGGAAACTATAAATAAGTTAAGTGAACACAGAATAGTATACTTGTCAGATCTCAGGGAAAGAAAAGATTTTAAAACTAAGCAATACTTAGAGAAATTACAAAATGTAAAATAAATGATTTTGATAATATCAAAATAAAAAGGTTTTGTACAAATGAAAACAATGCAGCCACAATCAGAAGGGAAAAAACAAATTGGGGAAAAATCTTTATAACAAAAAGCTCTGACAGGTGTCTAATTACTCAAATTTACAAGGAGTTAAATCAATTGTATAAAAAAATCAAGCCATTCTATAATTGATAAATGGGCAAGGGACATGAAGAGGCAATTTTCAGATAAAGAAATCAAAACTATCAATAAGCACATGAGAAAGTATTCTAAATCTCTAATAATTAGAGAAATGCAAATCAAAACAACTCTGAGGTATCACCTCACACCAAGCAGATTGGCTAAAATAACAGAAGGGGATAGTAATTAATGTTGTAGGGAATGTGGCAAAATTGGGACATTAATGCATTACTGGTGGAGTTGAGAACTGATCCAACCATTCTGGATGCTAATTTGGAACTATACTCAAAGGGCTATAAAAGAATGCTTGCTCTTTGATCCAGCCATACCATTGTTGGGTTTGTATTCCAAAGAGATCATAGATAAACAGACTTTTACGAAAATATTTATAGCCACACTTTTTGTGGTGGCAAAAAACTGGAAAATGAGGGTATGCCCTTCAATTGGGGAATGGCTGAAACAAATTGTGGTATATGCTGGTGATGGAATACTATTGTGCTCAAAGGAATAATAATTCCAGGTGAACTGGAAAGACCTCCAGGAATTGATGCAGAGTGAAAGGAGCAGAACCAGAAGAACATTGTACACAGAGACCAATACACTGTGATAAAATAGAATAAGGTGGACTTCTCTACTAGCTGCAATGTAATGACCCAGGAAAATTCTGAGGGATTTATGGAAAAGTATGCTACCCACATTCAGAGGAAGAACTGCAGGAGTGGAAACACAGAAGAAAAGCAACTGCTTGAACACATGGGTTGAAGCAGACATGATTGGGTATGTAGACTCGAAACTACCACACCATGCAACTATCAACAATTTGGAAATAGGTCTTGATCGATGACACATGTTAAAATCAGTGGAAATGCACAGTGGCTATGGGGAGGAGGGAAAATGGGGGTTGAAGGGGAAAGTAAGAGCATGAATCATGTAACCATGTTAACTTTTCTAAAAAATAAATATAAAAAAATAATGTCTTTGGTGCATAAACCAAGGAGTACTATGGCTGCATCAAAAAGCAGATAGTTTTTTTAAAGCACTTTGAGCATAGTACCAAATTGCCATCCAGAATGGTTGGATCAATTCACAACTCCTTCAGCAATGCATTAATGTCCCAATTTTGCCACATTCCTTCCAACATTCATTATTCTCCCTGCTGTCATTTGAGCCAATCTGCTAGGTGTGAGGCGATACCTCAGAGTTGTTTTGATTTGTATTTCTCTAATTATTAGAGATTTAGAACACTTTCTCATGTGCTTATTGATAGTTTTGATTTCTTTTTCTGAAAATTGCCTCTTCATGTCCCTTGCCCATTTATCAATATAGAATGGCTTGATTTTTTTTATACAATTGATTTAACTGCTTGTATAGTTGAGTAATTAGACCTCTGTCAGAATTTTTTGTTATAAAGATTTTTTACTTTAGATGGAAATACTGGAACTACTGAGTAGGAGACAGTCTTTGGCTCACTATACCATAACTATTCCAATAAAGAAATGAGCGGCCTCTTCAGACAGTGAATTCTCCAACACTACCAATTATTAGAAATTCTGTTGATATTAAGAATGAGTAAGTTAGAGTTCGTCTAGATAACTTCAAGGATTTGTTTTGACTCTAAGATACCATTACTGACAAAAAAATAATAACTACAATGTACATAGCATTTTAAGGTTTGTAAAGTGCTTTCTGTTTTCTCTTTTCTGATCCTCTCACCAACCCTGTGAATAAGATGCTATTATCATCCATATTTTACAAATATAGGAAATGAGGTTGAAGATGGTTAAGTGATTTTCCCTAGGCCATAAAGCTGTAAGTTTCTTTCTGACTCAAAATTTAGTACTCTATCCATTACACCTCTGTTCACTACAACTGCTTATGAATTAGTGGGAAAAATATTTTCATTTCTATGAAAATGATAATGGCAGCCACATTCTATTTCAAGTATCAGAAAATTTATGAGGGGAAAAAATCAGATAATAGCCCAAATAATTTTCTTTCTTCATATGGAAAAGGACAATTTGTATTTTTTAAGTTTAAAGCTCTTAGATCTTAATGGTGCTCATTCATTCGGTTATTTCAAATAGCTATTTAAGAATGGGGTAGGCAGGGGGTTTGGAGTAAGTGGTTTGGTATAAAAAGAAACACTCCTTTCCCATTCAAGATAAAGAATTATTGATTGTTTTTAATGTCCAATTTTACTCAGTAATATTGTATATTGGAAACATCTTTTTTATTGCACCAGTTTAGGCTACCATTTAATACTTTACATCATACTTGATTAATGAATTTCATTTATCAGACCACATTCTACATAGTTAATGAAAATAAGATTAGGCATTATAAAAAGAGAGAAATTCCAGTAAAATCCCTTTCTTTTTTGCAGCATTATGATAAATGAATGTTTGTGCTTATAGAATATCTTTCATTTTTCTGAGAAATAATAAAAATAGACAGATTTTTTTAGTTTATTCATGAATAGTGTTCCATTTTCACTGCTAAAACATCCTTTTTTTGATTTACCTTCAATCAAATCAAAAGCTAAGTATTGATTTATTTGAGTAGATTTATTTTATTGTTTGGTAATATAAATACGTAATTTAAAATACAGTTTGGAAAAAGTAAATATAATTTAGCTGAATATATATATATATATATAT
>NW_025342200.1:0-1093 GCF_016433145.1 Gracilinanus agilis | reverse complement strand
TATATATATATATATATATATATATATATATATATATATACTTTTTTCTCAGTTGCTCTAAATTCTAATGTCTTCTCTCTGTTAAGGTTTCCTATATATCTGGTACTGAACTTACTTTGTATATATAATTTTGCATGTTTTCTCTCCCATTAAATTATGAAATCCTTAGGGTAAAGGACTTGCCTTTTGCCTCCTTTTATATTTCAAATATACATGCATATATGTAAGTATAGATAAAATTCTCAAGGCACAGGTTTTTGCAAATTAATTAATATTTTTTCATGATTACATGATTCATGTTCTTTCCCTCCCCTCTTCCCTCCCACTTTCTGGAGTTGATGAGAAATTCCACTGGGTTATACATGTATCATTGTTCAAAACTTATATATTACTCATATTTGCAATAGAGTGATCTTTTAATTCCGAAACCCCATCCCCATCCAACTATGTGATTGATCACATGGTTTTTCTCTGCATTTCTGTTCCCACAGATCTTTCTCTGAATGTGGATAGCGTTCTTTCTCATAAGTCCCTCAGAATTGTCCTGGATCATTGCAGTGCTGCTAGTACAGAAGTCCATTATATTTGATTTTACCACAGTATCAGTCACTGTGTACAATGTTCTCCTGGTTCTGCTCCTTTCACTCTTCATCACTTCCTGGAGGTCATTCCAGTTCACATGGAATTCCTCCAGTTCTTTATTCCTTTGAGCACAATAGTATTCCATCACCAACAGATACCACAATTTGTTCAGCAATTCCCCAATTGAAGGCCTCCATTTTTTTTGCATCACAAAGAGAACAGCAATAAATATTTCTGTACAAGTCATTTTTCCCCTATGATCTCTTTGGGGTACAAACCCAGCAGTGGTATTGCTGCATCAAAGGGTAGGCAATCTTTTAAAGCCCTTTGAACATAATTCAAAATTGCTTTCCAGAATTGTTGGATCAATTCACAACTCCACCAGCAATGCATTAGTGTCCCAATTTTGCCATAACCCCTCCAACATTTATTATTTTTCTTTATTGTCATATTGGCAAATCTGGTAGGTATGAGGTGGTAAATCAGTGTTGTTTTTATTTGCATTTCTCGA
>NW_025342199.1:0-2194 GCF_016433145.1 Gracilinanus agilis | reverse complement strand
TTTTTGCACCCTCCCCACCATGACAGGTAAATGATTTGCTCGATTCCTTTCTCCAATTCCACCCCCAGCTCTGGTATTTATAGGCAAAGGCAGGAGAGAAAAGAACAGTTTTGATTCTTGAAGCACAAACTCAGTCTCCAGTGTCTTACTAAATTCCCTACTCTTCCTTCCACTCAAAATTATTTTTTTTGGTAGTGGCTTTACCCTACTGCTTAACTTAGATTTTGAAAATAATATTTCCCCACCAGCTGGACTCAGAAGCTTTTATTATAAGTACTGGAGAAGGTATTATTGTGCCTTATGGGATGAATATTGGACTGAAAAGTGGGAGGAGAGCCTTTCTGGTATAACACAAAATACTGGATTGAGTATTAGAGCACTTAAGTTCCTGCTACCTACATGTGACCTCAGCCAAGTCTTTCTCTGCAGCCCCCATTCCTGTAACACTTTGAGCCTTGGTTTCTTCACATTTCAGATGGAGAGGCCATGGAATGGAACACTATCAAGAAACGATGAATATGACAAATTCTGGGAAACAAGAGAAGGTTTGTATGAACGGAGGAAGAGCAAAGTAAGCAGAAAAGGAGAATAGCACCCACAAAGACCACAGTAACACAAAACCACAGCAAAAGGAAGACAAATTAGAAGCAAGCAGAATGGCCATTATTGGTGCCAGTGAATAGAAGATGAAACAGATCATCTTTCTTTTGGTGGACTGACAGGGTGGAGGCTTCAGGTGTGGAATGTTGGGGTACCCGCCTATGATTCGGTTAGTACAAATTTTGGAGCTCCCAGTGAGGGACTTATTCCACCAGTTCCAGGGCAGGGGCTATTCTGTCCACTCTGGCATCTACTATTGTCCTCTGTTGTGAGTGGATCCTTGATAAGCACTTAAATAAATAGTATTGACCTTTGTTAAACAAAGGGGAATAGAGAGGGAAGTTAGGTGACTCAGTGGAATGAGAGCAAGGTCTGGAGATGGGAGGTCCTGGGTTAAAATCTGGCCTCAGACACTTCCTAGCTATGTGATCCTGGGCAAGTCACTTAACCCCCTTTGCATAGCACTTACTGCTCTTCTGCCTTGGAACCAATACATAGTTTTAATTCTAAGGTGGAAGGTAAGGGTTAAAAAAAAGTGAATGGAACCCTCAGGAGGGAGATACCCAACTGATCTTGCACCTGTATCACAGGGATGTTACCAGGATCAAATGAGGTAATACTTGTAAAAAGTGCATAGTCCAGTGTCTGGCATATGGTAGTTGCCATATAAATGCTTATTCCTTTCCCCTTTCCCTTTTGCTGGAGGAAGGGCAGCTGTATTCCTGGTCTGATGGGTCATTGCCTTTAATGCTTTGATTCAGGAGGGACAGTTGATTTTTTTTAACTGAGAAAACTCAGTTTTTTATTCAAGGCCATGCCAAAGCTATTGTCAGAAGAAATTGACCTAAACATTTCTGAACATTAGCAGCAGCATCTTGTAAAGAATTTACTCAAAAACATGGTGGAAATTGTAACTTCCTTGGGGGGGTCAGGCAGGACAGTCTTGCCACAATTCATAGGGCAATGGGATTTCCTATAGTTTGGGATTGGGGATTTTGGTTTGGATTCGTGGTACCTGGGCACCCTCTACAGGCACTGGAGGGGATTTGCTAGCCCTAGGAAATGATGAATTCAGTGAGGAGGAAGGTACTCACTGACATCATACTATTTCCTCAGCTGTAAAATGGTGATGATGATGATGATGATGATGATGATGATGATAACAGTTATCACAATGTTCTTACGAGGGACACATATAAAATGTACTTTGTAAACCTTAAAGAATTATATAGTCAATTTTTATCATATAGCAAAATATTTATAAACATACTTTTTTGGGGTAGCAATTAAACTTGTAAAGAAAGTAGGTGACCATAAGATGGGGTCTGACTACACGCATTTTTGTACACGAATGTAGTGTATTATTACTCCATAAGAAATCATACATAACAATGAAAGAGACAAGACCACTGGGATGAAGATGCTATTATTATTATTATCATCCTCATTTTGCCGTTGGGGAAACTGAGGAAGTCAAGAACTAGCTGAGTTCTTGAGGGTTGTATAGCTATTAAGTGTATGATGCTGGATTTGAAGGAAACAAGACCACTGGGGTGAAGCTGTGATTATTTATAACTGGGTTATAAAATTTATT
>NW_025342198.1:0-4522 GCF_016433145.1 Gracilinanus agilis | reverse complement strand
CCTTCCTTCCTTCCTTCCTTCCTTCCTTCCTTCCTTCCCTCCCTCCCTTCCTCTTGCCCTTCTTTCCTTCCTGGGTTCTAGTCTCAGTCACTATGTGACTTTAGGCAAGCCACTTCCCTCTCTAGGACTTACGGTATTCTGCAAAATGAGTTTGCAGAAATTATTTTTAATTAATTAATTAATTAATTATAGACCCCTTTGGCAATCTGCTGAGGTCTTCTCAGAAATCATCTATCTATTCATAATTAAAGGAAATGCTAAATTTCAGCTAGAGATGAGTAAAAATAAAGTAATTTTTCTTTCCATCCCATTTCACAGACCTTCTGAAATCTATATATGGACATCGTAGGAGTCTATGGAACCCAGGACTAAATGATCTTCTGAAATTCTCTGCCAACTCTAAACTGATGAAGCCATTGGTCTAGATATAATCTTTACTCTGTACTCTATATATGCTTTTGGTTCTGTTTTAGTTCAGATAATCTATATTCTAAGGTTCTTTAGAGCTCTTGACTTTCTGTGTTCTCAGATCTCTAACACATCTATATTCCAAAAAAATTTTTTGTCCATCTCTGATATTCTGTGTTCTAAGGTTCCCTTGAGGAGTCTATAATTCTGAGAATTGCCTTTTTTCCCCCTTCAAGTTCTCACATCCCCAGAGCCTCAGGCCCATTGAAAATAGAGAGTTATATAAGGAACCAGGCTCCAGAGGCTCAGAGAAAAATGAATTCAAAACCTATCAACTCAGAACTTATGAAAATTTGAAGAACGACTAGGTTGAAGATTAATGTTACAGACTGACAAAAAATTTATTAATGTTCTACTTATATGGTGCCCTATAGTTACAAAGCACCATTGTCAGCATTACCTAATTTGCTATTCATATTAGCCCTGTGAGGTAGGCAGGACAGGTATTATATCTACTTTGCGAAATCAAGACCTGCCCCCCAAATGAAGCATCTTGGTAATGGCCCATTGGTGCCATGAAAAAAAAGCCCAACAAAACAAGGGATTTGAAGTCAGGAGAGCCAGGTTCAAATTTTGCTTCTGCCACTTATAATTTGTGAGACCCTAGGCAAGTCATGTAACTTTTCTTGGTCTCAGTATTCTCAACTATAGATTAGACAAGATGGCATTTACATACTGCATCTACCTTTAAATCTATTATTTTATGACCCCATGACCTATTGAATATCCACCCCACAATTCTAAGTTGCAAGATCAGGAGCTGAACCCAAGTCCACAGTTACAGTCCCAAGTCCAGAGTTCTTTTTCTCTACTAGAGTAGAGTGGAGCAACAAGTTTTTCCTTCCTTAACCTCTGGGGCTTTTGGGGGGTGTTGCTCAATTTCAAAGGCCAGGGGTGCCGGAAAAATGACACAGTAGCTTCAGGGCACCTTAAGACAGCTGCATGGAACACCTTCCCCATGTCCTGGGCATGACCTCAGCTCTAATTTCAAGGGGCCAGAGTTTCCCCAGATCAAAGGGAGCAGGGGCTCTGGGGGTTGGATCAGACGTCCATCTGTCTTCAATGAGGCTGTCATTTATGAAAGTTTCTGGTGGGTCCGAAAAGAATTTGAAGCCAATGGCCCTTTGTTTACTGTTAGGGCCAAAGCAGTCTTCTTTGGTTCGAGGGCAAAGGGTCAGGTCATTTCAAGAACTTGGTACATGGAGAAGTTTAAGGCCAGAAAGTTACTTAAATCCTTAATCCCAAAACTATCATAAGAGGGTAAGGAAGACTTGGGATTTATCCTGTCTCTGTCACTTACTATCTATGAGACTTTTGGGAAATTCATTAAGCCTCTCTTGGCCTTGGTTTCCCCAACTGTAAAATTAGGAGGTTGCATTGGATGACCCCCAACCCTTTTCCAGCTCAAAATCTATGATCCAATGATCTTTTGATTGGGAGGCAGCTATAGTGGGGTGGAAAGAGCAACAAATTTGGAGTCAAGAGATCTGGGTTCAGATCCTAGCTTGGTCTCATGAAAAGCTTGTAGGCTTGGGTAAATCATTTAACCTGTCCGAACCTCAGATTTTTCATGTATAAAATGAAGTGCCTAAAGCCTTTTCTCCCAATTTTGTTTCTCTTTTTCGTCCCGTGGCCCCAGTGTCCACCCTCCATCTTTTCCATTTACCACGTCCTTTTGGCTTCATATCTTTACCATCCTCTCTTTCCCTTCTGTTCATAACTACTGACTAACCTATTACAATGTCCTTCTTGTAGGTCATTCTTCTCCTCCTTCAATCAGTTCTTCAAACTGCTTTCAATCATCTTATGTTCTAGGCCTGAAGTCAAGAAGACCTAAAGTTCAAATCCAGCCTTGGGCTCTTCCTAGCTATGTGACTCTGGGCAATTCACTTCACCTCTCTTTGCCTCAGGTTCCTCATCTGTAAAATGGAGATAATAAAAGCACCCACCTTCCACGCTTATTGTGAAAATTAAATGAGATGATAATTGTAAAGCACTTTGCAAACTTTAAAGATATAGATCTGTATCTCTCTACCTATCAATCTATCAATCTATCTATGTGTATATATATATATATATATATATATATATGTATGTATATACTGGCTATTATCACACAACTGTGTTGCTCAGAAATCTTGAATACCTCCAGATTGCCCGCCAAATCACAGAATCACTGCATTTCAGAGTTAGAAAGGGGCTTAGTGGTCATCTAGTCTAACACATACCTGAAAAAGGACCCAGTAGGGGGTCACTCAACTTTTTCTGGAAGTGAAAGGACACCTATTATGTCCCAAAGTTGTCCCTATCACTTTAGAATCCCTCTGATGTGGGAGAAGTATTTCCTTACATCAAAGTTAAATTTGCCTTTTCCCACCTTCCACCACTGCTCTTAGGCCTACCCTCTTGGACCAAACAGAATGCAGAACAAACCCAATCCTTCTTTCTTGGGAAAATCTTTCAAATACTTGAAGACAGGCAGCATGTTCCCCATGAGTCTTCTCTTTTCCATGCTAAACATGTCCAGTTCTTTTGATTTAGCCTCATTTGAGGTGCATGTAGGTCTGAAGATGGACCAGGATGATAAGCTAGTGTCAGTTAGGAGAGGGGTGCTGGACTTAGAATGAGGAGACCTGGGTTCTGAACCTGTTCTGCTACTCAATAACTGGGTGGTCCTTATGGCATAGGTTACTCCTTCCTTCTCTGGACCCACGTTACTTCATGAGAGGGATGGCAGGTTGGACCAGATGACCTCAAAGTTCCCCCCAAGCTCTAAAGATCTCTGAGAATCCTTGAGTCTAGAAAGAAATCACTTATCCTCCTCCGAGTCTTTATTTCCTTATCTATAAAATGATCCTTATGGCATAGGTTACTCCTTCCTTCTTTGGACCCAAGTTATCTCATTAGAGAGATGGGCAGGTTGGACCAGATGACCTCAAAGTTCCAAAGATCTCTGAGAATCCTTGAGTCTAGAAAGAAATCACTGAACCCCCTCTGAGTCTTTATTTCCTTATCTATAAAATGATCCTTATGGAATAGGTTATTCCTTCCTTCTTTGGACCTAAGTTACCTCATTAGAGGGATGGGCAGTTTGGACCAAATGACCTCAAAGTTCCCACCAAGCTCTAAAGATCTCTGAGAATCCTTGAGTCTAGAAATCACTGAACCCCCTCTGAGTCTTTATTTCCTTATGTATAAATTGAAGACCAGGATACTAATACAAGCAACCTCACCAAGTAGAAATGTGGGCTGTCAATGCCCGTACACTTGGCAAATTGCATAGCTCTATATAAATGCTGCTATTATTATTAATTTATCTGCTTCACAAGTTGGGCTTTTTGTATAGAAACAGAAGTGATTCTGCTGAGTGAATGTGAGTGCCTGACACCCTCTGTGACTGATTGGTTTGTACTGAAAGCTCAGGTTATTTCAAGATGTTGATTCTGATCAAAACCCCAGGATCCGGACAAGCACAGATGAACGGTTTAATTGTGAACCCTGAGAAGAGCTTTCTTTCCTGCCTTTGTCGGGAGAAGGGAGTGTTACAAATGGATTCCTCTAGGCTCAGGCTGCCAGCAGGGGCTAATGGAGAGATTGACAGCGAGTGTACCAAAGAAACGAGATTTAGAGAAGTCGAGACTAAACCTAGAGACCGAAAAGCCAATTAGGTGAATTTTGATTTCATCACCCAGTGTATTAGCACTCATCTTCTTCATGTCACTGGCAAATCTGGTGAGTATCTCTTCTATATGTTCAGCCAAATCAATGATAAACACATTGGATAGAACCATGCCAGTGACAACCCCATGGGACACCTACTCCTAAGCTTGTGTTAATCAACATTTTTTGGGTATAAAAATTGCCTAAGCTAATCAAATTATCATCTAAGCCACAAGACTACATTTTCCACAAGGTGAAAAATTTTATCAAACAACTTGTTGAAATCCCAGTATATGACATTTACAGAATTCTTTCTCTTGGGTGATTGCAGTCTTTTCTATTCTATCAAGGACAACTAAATATATATATATATTTAGTTGTCCTTGATAGAATA
>NW_025342197.1:0-1684 GCF_016433145.1 Gracilinanus agilis | reverse complement strand
GACCACTTGATAGGAATCATAACTAAGCTCCTCTTCCTTTATCACTCGGTTCAGGAGAAAACAAGAATAAAAAAAGCACATGACTTTCTTGCAGAAATTTCCTTTCGTGTGTGGATGTGTGGAGGCAGCCTGGAAATCCTCCCTTGCAGTCGGGTGGGACATGTGTTCCGGAAGAAGCATCCCTATACTTTTCCAGAAGGCAACCTCAACACCTATATAAAGTAAGTATTCTTCCTGAGATGTTTCATGGGAAAGGGTGAACAAAGGATCTTCTGTTTGACTCAGTTCAGGGCCTGACCCACAGTAAGAACATAACTGCTTGTTGACTACTTCATTGACTGAAGACTTCCCTGGAATTTGGTTATGCGTGCCAGATTCCTGGGTTGACCATGATAACTGAATTGGTTGGTTAGTCTCTAGATATGTGCATGAAAGGGAAAGAAGCCACAGTTTTGGCATCTGAGAATGAAAATAAACCCAATGTAGTAGAAAACATATTAGAACTTTCAACTCTCTTGGCCTCAGGTTGGTCATTATGTCATTACTAGATGACATGAGATTTTATCCAACTCATAAAAATCTCCTGAAATTCCTTGTTTCTCTGAATTTTGAGGAAAGGCCCTGACTTATGCCTTAAATCAGTGATGGGCAAACTACAGCCCATGGGCCAGATGCGGCTGGAAATGTTCTATCCAGCCTCGCGACATTATTCCTAATCTGATGAATACAATGAAGAGGATACAATACAATGAAACTTTGAAAGATTTGCCTTAGAAACAGACTGACAGATGAGCATTTCATTTCCTTTGGCCCCCTCTCTAGAAAGTTTGCCCATCACTGCCTTAAATGATTATCACTGAATGACCTCCTCATATTTCTTTCCCTGGTGAGTGGCTAGGTGCAATTTTTATACTACAGTATCTTGGGAGGTTCCATGTTCCTATCTTTGGGCAGATGGACACCTAAGAATAAGAACTCTGATATAAACTTTGTTCCCCATAATGAATCACTTCTTTTTCCTTGATTATAGAAAGGAAAATTAATATAGAAAATTAATAGAAAAAATTATAGAAAGGATGGAGAGATCAACAGCCACAAACAAAATGATTTATTCATTCTTCATACCTAAGCACTTGCTATTATTCCTTTTCTGCTTTTCCTCTTTCCTCTTTTTCTCCATGAGAAAAAAAAAGTCATGTTTTTTTCTTTATCTTTGTCCTAGTTCTTTTATGTTCTACCATTGCTTTCTAGTCTTTCTCCTTTCTAATTCTCATCTGTCCACTCCTCTCCCAGTCATTGGGTGAGGGTTAGGGCTAGATATCTGGTTTATGTCTTAGGCATTTCTTGCTGGGCTCACCTATATTTGGATAGTTCTCTTTTTGTCTCTAATTTTCACTCTTTTTATATTCACATGAGATGGGGTGTGTGAAGCAATAAAACTGAGAGTGGTAGGAAACGGAAATGAGAAGTCAGCTTTTGAGAATTAGGAAAACAACAATGCTAGGGGGAATCATTATTGGAAATACTAGAGAAAGGAGGGCTGAGGGGGAGAGATGGAAGAAGAGAGAGAGGGAGAAATGAGTTGGGAAGGGAGAGAGAAAAAAGAAGGGGACCAAAAGGAAGGGAGGGAGAGAAAAAAGAGGAGAGAGAGAGAGAGAGAGAGAGAGAGAGAGAGAGAGAGAGA
>NW_025342196.1:0-1201 GCF_016433145.1 Gracilinanus agilis | reverse complement strand
CAATAAGCTTATATGCCTCCTGAAAAGGGTGAACAGTTGGTGCCGGGCCATCATCATCATTGCGAATGTTCCCACCATGACAAACCATGATGAAGGCAAAGAAGATTTTATGAAGACCTGGAGTTTCACATCAACTATGTGCCAAAAGAGGACAAGCTTATCATTCTATGTGGGTTTTTTTTTTAAATCTTACCTCAAAGAATCAATACTCTGCATATGTTCCAACGCAGAAGAGTGGTAAGGGCTAGGCAATGGGAGTTGTGACGTGCTCAGTCACACAGCTAGGAAGTATCTGAGGCCAGATCTGAACCCAGTACCTCCCCATCTCCAGGCCGGCCTCTCAATCCATTGAGCCACCCAGCTGTCCTTTCTATGTGATTTTATTTTATTTTATATATTTATTATTTTTTAAGAACCCTTACCTTCCATTTTGGAATCAACACTGTATATTTGTTCCAAGGCAGAAGAGTGGTAAGGGCTAGGCAATGGGGGTCAAGTGACTTGCCCAGAGTCACACAGCTGGGAAGTGTCTGAGACCAGATTTGAACCCAGGACTTCCCATCTCTAGGCGTGGCTCTCAGTCCACTGAACTACCCAGCTGCCCTCTCTATGTGATTTTAAACAGATATGATAGGGAGTCCTTGAGAGGAATGGAGTTGGAAACAGCAATGGCACCTTACTACTTAAGACTTATGTGTCTCAAGACTTTCTCATCACCTACACCATCTTCCATTTACCTAAACATTATAAATTCATGGCTACATTCTTGAAGCAAACATTGCCTTTTAATAGACTGTCATTTTAAGGAGAAGAGATAGACAGGATATAACATTGACAAAGGCAATGGGTGGTGCAGAGTACTGGACCAATCTTAGACTTATCCTTTCCAAGCTGAACACTCAAATTCAAAAAAGTAGTTACCCTAAGGCAAGATGACTACCAAAAAACCTAATGCCAGTAGATTAGAATGCTATCTAGTGCATTGCTGACATGGAAAGAAAGGGGAATCATCTTTTAAAAGTTTTTTCTGCATTTTTTTTGTGTTTCAACAGCAAGGTAGGATCCCTTCCTGGTGTGGTAAACTGGCTGAGGTTAGGAGGGAGAGGAAGGTCAGCAGGGTTAAGGACAGAGAAGGACAGAGACAAAGAGACAGAGAGAGAAGACAAAGGGAGGGAGAGAAAAAGGAAGGAAGGAAGGAAGG
>NW_025342195.1:0-1174 GCF_016433145.1 Gracilinanus agilis | reverse complement strand
GAGAGACAGAGAGAGAGAGAGAGAGAGACAGAGAGAGAGAGAGAGAGAGCTTTCCTAAATGTGGCGATGGAAAGAAAGAAATAATTATCCTTACCATCTGGTATCTCATAATATAATGAAGAAGACAACATACAAACAACATTCATGATATATACAGGATAAAGTGGAGACAATTTCATAGAGAAGTAGTTAGGATTAAGAAGGAAGAGGAAGGAATTCTTATATAAGTTGGGATTTTACTTGAGACTAGAAGTATATCATAGGTTAGTAGGTGAAAGTTGAGAAGGTAGAGCATTCCAAATGATGAAAAGGCAGAACAGGGGAGGCTGAGCCAAGATGGCAGAGTAGAGGCAAGAAAAGCTCCAACTTCTCTGAGAATCCTCTCCAAATAATATTTAAATAGTTTTTCAAGATGAATACTGGAGTGACAGAACCAACAAGGGGATGGAGCAGAAAACAACTTGGAAGGCAGACAGAAAGGATATGAGTCACTGGCATTAATTAGAAGGGAGTTCAGCCTGCAACAAGGACACATCATAGAGAACTGACCTAAGAAAACAGCAAGTCTTCTCACCCCACATCTACTGCTCCAGGTTCTGAATCTAGGTCCAAGTCAACTTCAATATTCTGACTAAGCCAACAGCAGTGCACTCCATGCCCACCCCTTGAAGTTCCACTTGGATCTCATGATTTTGGAAAACATATGTTGAAAATTGTTATTACATGTAATTGAGAAAATAAAATATATTTTTAAAAAATTGAAAAAAATATGCAGAGCTGAGAAGTACAAAGGACAGCAAAAAGGTCAGTGTAATAAAATCAGAGTAAAGCTAGCATTCGCCAGGACTTTTGCTAGCTAGGAACAAAATCTATCTATCTATCTATCTATCTATCTATCTATCTATCTACACATATGTATATGTATATTATATATGTATATATGAGATAGTTTCCACCCTTGTGGGATCCTAAATTCCATTGATGGAAACAATATATAATGTTTATAAAAACAATACCTATACAAAATAAATACAGAGTTATTTTGGAGAAGCACTGGGGCAGTAGTTCTTAATATAGATGAGTAAGTCAGGTGGCTGTCAATAGAATCTTAGACTTAGGATCAAGAATATCAGAGCTAGAATCCTACTTTACCCATTTACTAGTTGTTGATCTC
>NW_025342194.1:0-1450 GCF_016433145.1 Gracilinanus agilis | reverse complement strand
GAACTCATTAGGCCTTAAAAATAAAAAGAGGGGAACAATAAGGGAGGCAGTGGAAAGGGAAGTAAATCAAGGGAGGGGACAAGGGTTACTGATTTAAAACAAATCACTGGTTTAAAAGGAAACAGCCTAAGAAGAAGGGGTACAACTAGGAGAGGATACCAAAATGATGGGCAATATACAACTGATAATTATATCTCTGGGATGAACTTGCCCATAAAAGGGAAGCAAATAGCAAAGTGGATGAGAGACCAAAATCCTACCATATGTTGTCTACAAGAAACACATATGAGGCAGGTGGACATACACAGATTTAATGTAAAGGGCTGGAGCAAAAATCTTTTGGGCCTCAAATGAGAAAAAGAAGACAGGAGTGGCAATCAGGATTTTTGACAAAGCCGAAGTAAAAATAGATATGTTTAAAAAAGACAGGAACGGTAATTACATCCTGATAAAAGGCAGTATAGACAATGAGGAAATAACAGTACTCAAGATGTATGCAACAGACATTATAGCATCCAAATCCATAAAGGAGAAACTGGCAGAGCTCAAGAAGGAAATACATAGTAAAACCATACTAGTGGGAGATCTAAATATTCCTCTTTCAGATCTACATAACTTAAACAAAAAAAATAAATAAGAAAGAGATAAGAGTGGTGAATGAAATCCTAGAAAAATTAGATTTAATAGATATGTCAAGAAAAATAAATAGAGACAAAAGGAATACACTTTCTTTTCAGCTGCACATGGTACATTCACAAAGATTAACCATGTAGTAAGGCATAGAAACATTGCAAAAAATGCAAAAGAGCAGAAATAATATGTGCATCCTTGTCAGATCATAATGCAGTAAAAATAATAATTAGTAAGGGCACCTGGACAGACAAATCAAAAACTAATTTGAAATTAAATAATATGTTTCTCTAAAACAAGTCAGTTAAAAAAGTAATCATAGAAACAATCAAAAATTTAATTGAAGAGAATGACAATGATGAGAAATCCTACCAAACTCTGTGGGATGCAGTTAAGGTAGTACTCAGGGGAAAATTTATTTCCTTGAGTGCATATATTAACAAATTAGGGAGGGCAGAGATCAATGAATTGGACATGCAACCTAAAAAACTAGAAAGTGAGCAAACTAAAAATCCCCAGATGAAAACTAAATTAGAAATACTAAAAATCAAGGGAGAAATTAGTAAAATCGAAAGTAAAAGAACTATTGAATTAATAAATAAGACTACAAACTAGTATTTTGAAAAAACAAATAAAATACACAAGGTACTGGTCGATCTAATAAAGAAAAGGAACGAAGAAAACCAAATTGACAGTATCAAAGTTGAAAAGGGAAATCTCACCTCTAATAAGAGGAAATTAAGGCAATCATTAAAAACTATTTTGCCCAATTATATGGCAATAAATATAGCAATCTAGGTGATATGGATGAATATTTACA
>NW_025342193.1:0-2367 GCF_016433145.1 Gracilinanus agilis | reverse complement strand
TTTTTTCAGTCTTTTGACTTTGTTTAATTTGTTCTTGTTGTCTTGAGAGATCATTAGCTTCTAATTGCTCAATTCTAGCCTTTAGGGACTGGTTTTCAGCTATGATCTTTTGGTTTTCTTTTTCAATCTGGTTCAATTTGCTTATCAGTTCATTTGATTTCTGAGCCTCACTTTCCAATTGCAAGATTCTACCTTTTAAACTGTTATTTTCTTGCCAGATCTCTTCCATTTTCCTCAAAATCTCAGTTTTGAACTCTTCCATAGCTTGTGAGGAGTTTTCCTTATTTGAGGAGGGTCCGGATGTTTATTTGTTCTCCTCCTCTATTTGCTAGGTTGTCTGGTTTTTCTCTGTGTAAAAGCTGTCCAGTGTTAAAGACTTCTTTTTCTTGTTGTTAATCTTTTTCTTCTGAACTTCCTGAGACTGGGTAGCCATCGTTAGCCCAGCAGCTTCTCAGGTTTATCCTCGCGCTCAGGGTCTGTCCGTGGTCAAGCCCCCTGGTGGACCCCTTTGCTTGATCGTCTGCAGGAAGTTTTTTTTACAAGTCTCAGGGCACTGCTTCCACTGTCATATACCCGTCTGCACTGGTTCCCCACTCAGGGTTTCAGAGCTTTAGCTTGTGGCTGTGTCTGCCTCCACCCACGCCTCTGCCTTTGCCTGTGCTCTGAGCCTGTTCTCTGTGCCTTGCATCCGCTCTCGGCGCCCTGCTCCGGAGCTCAAATTTTGTGTGCGTTTGTTAGCTTTTTGGGGTCGTAAATCTTGCTGCTCTCCGGAACAGGCCCCGAAGCTGCCAATGACTCGTTGGGTGCCCCAAACTTGCTCTATTTCTTTTTAGCTGGCTTTGGCGCTATAGGTGTTGTGTGTGGAGGGGGTGGGGGTGGGGTGGTTGCTCAGCCCACGATTTAGTGAGAGCTGTTTCACCCCTTTATAGCATGGAAATGCCTCGATTCCACGTACCTTCCACGCTGTGCCCTGTTATGGGGTTCCTCCATTTATCTGGACTTGTTTTTATGTCCCCTTGAGGAGTTTTGTGTGTTTCTGTCAGGAGAGGTTAAGAGCTGCTTCTTACTCTGCTGCCATCTTAACCCGGAACCCCGGAGCATTTTTTATATGACTAAAGAGAATTTTAATTTCTTCTTCTGAGAATTTACTGTTCAGATCCTTTGACTATTTGTTCATTGGGGAATGCTGTGTATTCTTAGAAATGTGGCTTAAAAGTTTGAGGAATGAAGCCTTTGTTAGATATACTCATAATAAAAAAAATTCCCCCAGTTTGTGGTTTCCCTTTTTATCTTAGTTGCATTGATTTTGTTTGTGCAAGCCCTTTTTATTTTAATGTTGTGAAAGTTGTCTCTTTTATATTTTATCACATTGTGTCTTATTTAGGCATAAATTCTTCCCTTATTCATAGATCTGACAGGTTCTTTAAATTTTTTATGATTTCACCCTTTATCCATTTTGACTTTACAGTGGTAAATTGTGTGAGGTATTCATCTGTGCCTAGCTTTTTTTTCTTTTTTACATTTTTAAACCCTTAACTTCTATGTATTGGCTCCTAGGTGGAAGAGTGGTAAGGGTGGGCAATGGGGTCAAGTGACTTGCCCAGGGTCACATAGCTGGGAAGTGTCTGAGGCTGGATTTGAATCTAGGACCTCCTGTCTCTAGGCCTGACTCTCAATACACTGAGCTACCCAGCTGCCCTACTTACATTTATTTTAAATAGGATTTCTCTTTCTAACTCTGGTTGTGGGACTATATAGGTAGTAGCCATTTCCTTTATGGATAAAGGCAAACAGAATTTAAGTGATTAGGCCAGGGTCACACAGCTGATAAGTACCTGCAGCTAGATTTGAACCCAGGACCCCTCATCTTCAGGCCTGCCATTTTCTACCTACTTAGCCACTTAGCTTCCCCTCCCTCTTTAAGTCTTACTCATCTTTTAAGGGCTACTTCATGGCCAACCTTCTCCAAGAAGGTTAGACTGTTGAATTCAGTCAGGAAGAACTGAATCCAAATTTCTACCTCTGAAAGTTAGTAGCTATTGACCCTGTGTAGGTCATAGTCTCAGAGTCAGTGACCTTATCCAAAAAATGGGGGTAATAATAGTACCAACTTCACAGGGTTATTATGAGGATCAAATGAGAAAATGTAACTGAAAAATTTTTTAATCTTTAAACACTATATAAACATTTATTATTGTTGTTGCTTTTCCATACCAAAATGATTTCTTCCATTTTCTGAATTCCTAAATGACTTACAAGCTGTGTTACAGAATCTTAGCCTTGATTATAATCCAAAATCTTAAATGAGCTCTGAGGCATATAATGTGAATTAACCAAGACAGTAAATTCCTTGAAGGCAAAAACTTT
>NW_025342192.1:0-2046 GCF_016433145.1 Gracilinanus agilis | reverse complement strand
TCTTCCATAGCTTGTGAGGAGTTTTCCTTATTTGAGGAGGGTCCGGATGCTTGTTTGTTCTCCTCCTCTGTTTGCTTGGTTGTCTGGATTTTCTCTGTGTAAAAGCTGTCGAGTGTTAAAGACTTCTTTTTCTTGTTGTTATTCTTTCTCTTCTGAACTTCCTGAGACTGAGTAGCCATTGTTACCCCAGCAGCTTCTCAGATTTATCCTCGCGCTCAGTGTCTGTTCGCAATCTATTGGCTCCTGAGGTCTGAGTTCTGGTTTTTTCCAAGGTCAAGCCCCCTGGTGGACCCTCTTGCTTGATCCTCTGCCGGAGGTTTCTTTACAAGTCTCAGGGCGCTGCTTCCACAGTCGTATACCCGTCCTCACTGGTTCCCCACTTAGGCTTTAGTTCCTGGCTGTGTCTGCCTCCACCCACGCCTCCACAGTGCCTGCGCTTTCAGCCTGCGCTCTGCGCCCTGCATCCTGCTCCCGCGCTCAGATTTTGCCTGAGTTTTTTGGCTTAATGGGGTCCTAAGTCTTGCTGCTCTCAGGAACAGGCCCCAGAGCTGCCAATGACTCGATGGGTGCCCCAAACTTGCTCTATTTCTTTTTAGCTGGCTTCGGAGCTATAGATGTGTGTGGAGGGGGTGGGGGTGGGGTGGTTGCTCAGCCCGCGATTTCGTGAGGGCTGTTTCACCCCTTTATAACATGGAAATGCCTCGATTCCACGTACCTTCCACGCTGTGCCCTGTTGTGGGGGTTCCTCCGTTCGTCTGGACTTGTTTTTATGTCCCCTTGAGGAGTTTTGTGTGTTTTGGTCAGGAGAGGTTAAGAGCTGCTTCTTACTCTGCCGCCATCTTAACCCGGAACCCGTTGTGGTAGTTTTTTTGAAAAAACCTTTATCTTCCTTCTTAGAATTAATACTGTATATTTTGTTCCAAGGCAGAAGAACGTTAAGGGCTAGGCAATCGGGGTTAAGTGACTTGCCCAGGATCACACAACTAGGAAGTGTTTGAGGTCATATTTGAACTAGGGCCTCCTATCTCTAGATCTGCCTCTCAATCCACTGAACCACCTATCTGCTCCCTGAAAATAAACACTTTTGAGGATGTATAGAATGAAAAAAGAGAGGAAAGGATAAATCAGGATGGTGGTGATGTGGGGAAACAGAATGGAAAATAATACACAGTAAACGTAATGGTGAAAATTTTTTTTACAAATCTCTCTAGCAAAGGCCTCATTTCTCAAACATATCAATTAGTCGAATATATAAGAATCCAAGTCATTCCCCAGTTGGTAAATGGTCAAAGGATATGAACAGGAAAATCTCAAATAAAATAATTAAAGCTCTCCATAATCATGCAAAAAAATGCTTTAAATCACTTCTATTTAGAGAAATGCAAATTAAAACAACTCTGAGGTTTCACTTCATACCTATCAGATTGGTTATTATGACAAAAAGAAAGGGGATGTGGAAAAATTAAAACACTAATGCCCTATTGGGAGAGTCATGCACTGATTCAATCATACTGAAGAACAATTTGGACCTATGCCCAAAGGTCTATAAAAGAAAACATATTTTTTGATATGACAATACTATTACTAGGGTTGTATCCCAATGAGATGAAAAAACAAAAAGGGAAAGGACCTATATGTTACAAAAATATTTAAAGCAGTCCTTTTTGTGGGGACAAAATTGGAAAGTGAAGGAATTGGTGGAAAAGCTGAGTAAGTTATAATATAGGATTGTAATGGAATACTGTTGTGCTGTAAGAAATCCTGAACAGGAGGAACTCAGAAAAACCTGAAAAGATACAAACCAAAGCAGAGTGAGTGAAATAAGCAGAATGAGAACATCATACACAATGACAGCAATATTGTACAATGAACAACAGTGAAGGACTTAGCTCTTCTCAACAATATAATGATCCAAAACAATCCCAAAGGACTTAGGATAAAAAATGTTATCTGCTTCCAGAGAAAGAATTAATTGAGTCTGAATCCAGACCCAAGCAATCTTTTTTTCACTCTTTCTTAATTATTTTTTGTTTGAATTTCCTTTCA
>NW_025342191.1:0-1272 GCF_016433145.1 Gracilinanus agilis | reverse complement strand
GCAGTCTTTGGGGCTGCTTCCACAGCCACGCTCAGGTCTGCACCGGGTCCTCACTGGAGGTCCAAGCCTGGGCTGGAGATCGTTATTCAAGCCTAGGGCACTGCCTTTGCCTGCCCTGATGCTCTTAGGGCCCTGCCTTCACCCCCGCAGAAGGTAGTGAAAGTCCGTGGGCTGGAGATCTTTATTCTCACCTGAGGCGATGCCTTCAGTGCTTGGGAAAGGCCGTGTTTTAGGGGCCTTTGTCCCGGCTGGAGGCGGTGCCTTCACCCACGTGGGCGCTCAGGGAGAGTCCCAGCCACCTGGGGTCCCTTGTCTTGCAGCGCACAGGTACGGGCTCAGGGGCTGCCAGTGATTGTCTGGTTGCCCCAGTCCTGTTTACCCGCTTGTGCGGTGTGGGGGGTGGGGGAGGGGCTTCTTCCTCTCGTGTTTTAGTGTGAACTGTTTCACCCCTTTAAAGTGTGGAAATGCCCCGATTCTGCGTACCTTCAATGCTGCGCCCTGTTGTGGGGTTCCTTCGTTCCTCTGGACTCGTTTTTATTTCCCCTTGAGGGGTTCTGTGTGGTTCGGTCAGGAGAGATCGAGCAGCTGCTCCTTACTCTGCCGCCATCTTCACATTATATCATTTTAATGTACCACTAATTATCTTTTAAAAAGAGTTCTTTTCAGTGAACTTTTCTCCTTCTTTTAATATGTGGCCTATTTTGTTTTTTGAGGTATTTTCTTCAGCATGTTTTGTGTCTCCTTTACCACATTATTTATTAATTTTTTATGATTTTTTTTTGCAAAACTCATTTTCCCCTCAATTTTTTTATCTCCCTTCCTTATTTGATTTTTTGAATTCCTTTTGAGGTCTTTCAAGAAGTCTTTTTGGGCTTGAAGGTTAATTCAAAATTTTCTTTGAGGTTTGGAAGAAGTAATTTTTCTTTATTTTCTTCTCAGTTTGTGTTTTGATCTTCTGTCACAATAATTTTATTATTTGGTTAATTTCTTTTCATTGTTATCATTTGTTAATTTTCCAGGCTTAAAAATTGAGTTTTAACTTTAAAAAGTTAAAGTTGGATTCTGTTCCTAGGACTGAGGGTACACTTTTTTAAGCTTTAGGTTTTATTCAGTTGCTTTAAGAGATAGTTCTATAAGTTTTTAGTTTTTCTAAGGTGATATGATATAAGCAGGCATGTGCTTACTACTCTCCTACCCTTTGTTCTGATCTGTGATTGACCTCAAGAACTCTTTCCTGTCTTGGAATTGTTCTCCTGCAGCACCAAGATTTAG
>NW_025342190.1:0-1306 GCF_016433145.1 Gracilinanus agilis | reverse complement strand
TGATATTGCTTTATCCTGGTTCCTATACTATTTGTCTAGCTCCTTCTCAGTCCCCTTTACTGGATATTTTTCCAAGTCCTACTAACTAAAGATAGGTATCTCCATCAGGACTCTGTCCTAGGCTTCCTTCTCTTCTTTCTCTATGCTATTTTGCTTGGTAATATCATTAGGGGCCATAAATTCAATTATCATCATTATACTGACAATCCACATAAATAAAAATATTTTGAACATACTTTTGTTGTAGAAAAAGAATAGAAACAATAAGAGTTTCCATTTTGGCTAGCCAGCCTACGATTTTTACTCTAGAACCTAGTGGGGAAGAGATAAATATATGGCCAGCATAATCAATAGGGCAGTTGTTACTTTGAGGTGCTCTGGAGTCTTACTGTATGGGATATGGCAGACTTGTGCCACATTTTGCCTTATCACAGTTCCCCAATTTTTCAAAAGGGTGATAGAAATCTATGACACTTACCTTTGCGTAATGATAACAGTGGGTGATGCCTTGACTTATGTACCATCAGGGATAGCCATGACTGCAACTTGCTATGGGGTCCTAATGATTTTGAGAAAGGCACTGGCTTTCACATTTGGAAAGGCTGAAATTACTAACCTGGTTGTAGAGAAAATGTTAGAATACATGAAGACATTGATAGAGATAAACAAACAGATCAGAGAAGGGAAGGAATTAGATGCCAAGACGATTATGCAATTGGAAATAATAGAGAATATGGTCACAACGAAGAAGGAGGGTGAGATAAAGCAACAGATTAAAAATGAAAGTCCAGAACAGCAAGAAGTTGCAGGGGCAGAGGCAGCTCCTGTAACTATCCTTCCGATAACAGATAGGACAATTGTGCAACCAGATTCTGGAATCTTTCATGTAAAGGGCTACAAACCTTTTACTGGTGGGGGGGGGGATCTAGAAATTTTAAAAAGGAGGTTCCCTCAGTTTTTTATAAATCCACACAAGGCAATCAAGGAATTTCAAAGGGCAGTCAGGCTTTATAATTCGAATTTTGAGGACATAGAACTCCTGTTATCAGAATTGTTTACCCCTAGCAAGAAGGCGAAGTTTATTGCTGAAAGGAGGAGCAATCCCAATCTTGCATCGTGGCCAGAACATCATCAAGATTTGGAGCTTTCGTCCCATGCCAATATGTCATACCTCAGGAGGTGCAAGGATTCCATGCTGCCATCTCTACATAACACCATCAACTGAGGAATGTGTTAAGAAATTGTGACTTATGAATGCTATGTAATATTACTTTGCCATAAAAAAGATGACTATGCTGAATTCAGG
>NW_025342189.1:0-2776 GCF_016433145.1 Gracilinanus agilis | reverse complement strand
CTTGTGTTATTTAAAATTACTTGGGGGACCTTGGAATTACATTTCCCATGATCCCCAATGGGTTTCCTGTTTTGGATTACGTCTTCAAGGTGAGGGACAGCTTTAAATATTGGGAAGTGACTTTGAACTTCCTCTTTAGCTACCTGGGCACGCGGAGGTATGAAAGGTAAAATGACTGAGGCGGCAGTTTGAATACTTACAGGCGCTTGGTCTAATGATTTTTTTTTCTATCAGCATGGCTTTTATTAAAATACCATTATCCCTTCTAATCTCAACCATCATCATTTTTAATAATAACAACCTCCCTACTCAATAAACTCCAATAAATCTCCATCACCTTTAGGATCAAATATAAAATCCTCTTTTTTGTCATTCAAAATCCTTCATAACTTACCTTTCCAGTTTTCTTACATGTTATAACCTCACCATGTAGTATCTGATTAAGTGATGCTGGTCTCCCTGGTGTTCCTCTGAGCATTTTCTTTTGTACCCATACCTGACATGTTTTCTCTGTTTGTCTCTGCTTTCTAGATTCCCTGGCAAACTTCAAGTCCAAGCTAAAATCTTGCTTTCTGCAGGAGACTTTCCTAATCCCTTTTAACTCTAGTGCCCTCCTTTAAAAGAATGCATAGCCTTTAATCCAGTAATCTCAACACTAGGTTTGTACCCTAAAAAGATGATAAGGAAAATAATTGTATGAAAATATTTATAGTCATGCTCTTTGTGGTAGCAAAAAACTGGAAAACGAAGGCAGGTCCCTCAATTGGAGAAGGACTGAACAAATTGTGGTATCTGATGGTGATGGAATACTATTGTGCTATAAGATTGATGATCTGAAGGATTTCTATATGAAGTGGGAGAACCTCAATGAACTGAGCAAAACCAGGATAATATTGTGCAAAGAAAGTAAAACATTGTGGAACAATCCAAGATAATGGACTTTGCTACTAGTAGCAATGCAACTAGGACACTCCTGAAGGACTTATGGGAAAGAATGCTACCCACATTGAGAGAACGAACTATGGGAGTAGAAAAGCAAAAGCAAAATATATGACATCACTTATCACATGTATATATGGAGATATGATAGGGCAGTGATGGGCAAACTACTTCTGGCAGGCCAGATGAGGGGGGCCTAAAATGTTCTATTTGGCCTGTTATTCCTAATCTGATGAATAAAATGAGTAGGATACAATACAATGAAACTTCGAAAGAGTTGCCTTAGAAACAGACTGACTGATGAGCATTTCCTTTCCTTTGGCCCCCTCTTTAAAAAGTTGCCCATCACTGTGATAGGGGGCTTAGGCTTTAAAAGGCTGATTTATAGCAAAAATGAATAATATGGAAATAAGTATCAAGTGACAATATTTGTACAACCCAGTGGAATTGCTTCAGCTCTGGGAGGGGAAAGGGAAGAAGGGAGGGAAAGAAAATAAATCATGTAAATATGGAAAAATATTTAAAAATTAAAATTAAAAAAAGAATGTATTGATTCTAGTGCCCTCCCTCTCATGATTGTTTTCCATTTATCCTTTATATAGCTTATTTGCATATACTCATTTGCATGTTGTCATGCCTAATATATTATGAGTTTCTGCTGGGCAAGGACTTCTTTTGCCTTCCATTGCATACCCAGTACTTCACGAAGTGTCTGACATATAATAGGTGCTTTTTAATAAATGTTTATTGACTGACTGAGACATGCATTTTAAAGGACTTGACCAAGGTCAAATGGATAGTAAGAAATAGATCTGATATTTAAACCTAGGTCTTCTGACCTCAAATTCAGAATTTTTATTCTGAAAAGAACATTTAACAAAGTCAAGAGACCCCAAATGTACCTTAGTTTAGCCACTGATAAATTTCTTTATCTGGAACAATTTACTTAATCTCCTTGAATATGTGACTTTGGATTTCTATTTCTTAATCCAGACCTGTGATTCCAATAGTGCAGGGAGGTCCCCTGTGAGAAAACTCCTTTTATTAATGTGACTCAGGTAAAAAGTCTTACAATTTATAATCTACTGAGAGTGACTTGCCCAGGATCACAAAGACAGTATTTGAACTCAAGTCCTCCTGATTCTGATGCTAGTTCTCTATCCAGTAGGCCATTGCATAAGAATAATAATAAATTTACCTAAGTGGTTTTCTAAAAATAACCCAAGCTATCTTTCTTACAGGTCTCCAAAATAAAAGGATTGCTGATGTGGGCAATAAGAACGAATTTTGAATTAGCTAGAATATTGGCCAACAGAAACCTATTCCCCAAATATTTTGAGTAACAAAGATTTTATTTTATGTAATTGGCAAAAACATTTTTTCAAAATCTGTCATAGATTAACATATACTATTCTCAATAACAGATCATAATAATAGCTGGATTTTTAAAAACTTTCAATTCGTTTAGATTATTTTTTGCATATAGCTTTTATTTCTTCATCTGAAAATTGTCTGCTCATAGATCTTGTCCATTCATCAGTTGGGGGATGGCTTTTATTTTTATAAATTTGACAAAGATCATGTGAGGGTGAAGGGAGGAAGGTAAGAGGAAGGATGGATGGGAGATAAGAGAGAGGAAGGTAGAGGAAAGGAAAGGAAGGTAGCAGTCCCTATCAGTGGGAAATTGACCAGAGCCCTTTGGAGCTCAAATAAAAGATCAGAAAACAATTTAGGTTTATAGAATAGCTAGGTTTTATTTAGATTAGGAAAGGGAAAGGTTAGGTAGGGAAAGCCTCCCAGGTAGAGAGAGTCCAGGATTCGAGAGAGCCAAAAGGAG
>NW_025342188.1:0-1054 GCF_016433145.1 Gracilinanus agilis | reverse complement strand
TTGTCTTTGGTTATTGGCTTTATTAGAGTAGCTAAGTCTCCCACAGTAAATCACCATGAAAATATTGTTATTGTGTAATTTTCTCCTGTTTCTGCTCACTCCATTTTGCATCATCATGTAAGAGTTTTCAGATTTTTTCTGAAACTACCTTCTCATTATATCTCATAGTGCACTAATATTCCAATACAATCTTGTTCAGTCATCCTCTAGAGATGGAAATAATTTCAATTTCAAATCATTAATCTTAAAGCCAGCTTTCTACTAGATCTTTTAAATTATTGCTGTTATTATTTTTTTCAAACATTTATTAATATTCATTTTTAACCTGGTCACATGATTCATGCTCCTCCTTTCCCCTTCGCCCCTCGCACTCCTCCCACCCAAGGCCGATGCACATTTCACTAGTTTTGTCATGTGTCCTTGATCAAGACCAATTTCCAAATTGGTGGTAGTTGCATTGGTGTGGTAGTTTCGAGTCCACACCCTCATTTATGTCCAACCCCACCCATGCGTTCAAGCAGTTGTTTTCCTTATATGTTTCCTCTCCTGCAGTCCTTCCTCTGAATGTGGGTAGCATTCTTTACCATAAATCCCTCAGAATTGTCCTGGGTCATTGTATTGCTGCTGGAACAGAGGTCCATTACATTCAATTTTACCACAGTATATCAGTCTCTGTGTACAATGTTCTTCTGGCTCTTGTCCTTTCGCTGTGCATCTGTTCCTGGAGGTCTCTCCAGTTTGCCTGGAACTCCTCCAGTTTATTATTCCTTTTAGCACAATAGTATTCCATCACCCGTATATACCACAGTTTGTTCAGCCATTCCCCAATTGAAGGACATACCCTCCTTTTCCAATTTGTTGCCACCACAAAAAGCGCAGCTATAAATATTTTCGTACAAGTCTATTTATCTATGATCTCTTTGGGGTACAAACCCAACAATGGTATGGCTGGATTAAAGGGCAGGCATTCTTTTATAGCCCTTTGAGCATGATTCCAAATTGCCAGCCAGAATGGCTGGATCAGTTCACAGCTCCACCAGCAATGCATTAATGT
>NW_025342187.1:0-2309 GCF_016433145.1 Gracilinanus agilis | reverse complement strand
ATATATATATATATATATATATAGCCCAGGGTTTCTCTTTGTACCAGGTCTTGAGTCCAGACCTTAAAAAGATTATTTAAAGAAGTCTTTCATCTTCCTTGCCCTAGTACATGATTTTGGCTCCAGAATTCTTAGATACACTTGTGATAATGTATGGAAAGTACTTTTAATTTTTTTATTCTGAATTCTACAAACCCTCTCACAAAAAGGAAGACTATTTCCATATGCGTGGTAGTACAGAAAAAGAGGATTATAAGTGAAAGCATGAATCTCTAATACTTACAGCTGCTTTTTAAAACACTATATAATAAATTCGACATGTATTTTCAAAGCTGTTCTGCTTGTCTGTATTTCCTTCTGAACTTCCCTCTGTTCTCTCAGTGCATATTTTTCAAATGCTTCAATGACTCTCTTCTTTCTACAGAAACCACTTTGCAAACTTTAAAACACTATCAAAATGTCAGCAGCCACCATGGGCAGCCACAACATCATTTGCTCTTTCATGGTCTTTGGCTCATTCGTTTCCTTTTTTTAACTACTTCCTTCAATGCCTTCCTTACCAAAACCTCCAGATAATGCATTAAAGCAGAAAACATCTGAAGGTCAATACAGAAGGTCAATACAGAAACTGGAGTTACCCTAGAGAATGATTTACTACTTTCCCTAAGCCTGGCAAAGAACCATAAACAGTTTACAAACACAGTCTCTTCCTAGCAATAAAGAAAACCATTTCTTTTCTCCTAATCTATTTGAAAGGTCAAGTTAATGTGCCTGGGAATTAGACTTTAACCAGGTAAGCCAAGGAATGTTAGGTTTCAATCAAATTCTGCCCACAGGTTCATTCTTCTAATTTCTGACAAATGTTCAGTCGCTTACCTCTTTCATTCTTCTGCCTGTGTAAAAGTGCTATTCGAATCCACTTCCAATTTTCATCCTTAACAATGGAACTAAGAGTCCATTATTCTCCTGGGACCCAAAGTCTGGGGACTGAATAAAAGATCCATTTTAAACTTTATATTAGTTAATGAGTTTCTCTAGAAATGTGGGAAATTCAGTAAACAACCACGTAGGAAGCTTTTTAACCTTAGGAAAGACAAACTATTCTTATTTGTTGGTTTCATAATATTAAAAAAAAGTCAAGTGAAATGTTTTTCTTTCATGAAAAATAACCTCCAAGATTGGGAGTCATGGCAAACAGTCAACTGTTGCTATGGAACATACAAAGACAATTCGATGCTGGGAAATCCTTGGATCATACACTTAGAGCTGGAAAGGATTTTCAAGGTCATTGAGTGCAATTCCTCATTTTACAAATGAAGAAACTGAGTCCCAGAGAAATTTACACACGTATATCCTTTGACCCAGCAATACCAATATTAGACTTTTTTCCTAAGATGATCAGGGGAAAAGAAAAAGAGCTTCAATGTTCTAAAATATGTAGAACAACTCTCTTTGTGTTGACAAAAAAACTGGGAATTGAGGAGCTGTCCATCAGTTGGGAAATGGCTAAAAGTTGTAGCATATGATTGCAATGGAATACTACTGCATCATAAGAAATTATGAGTAACCTATAACAAAAAAATACATAAAGATCCAAATAAAATTATGAAGAATGAAAAGAGTAGAACAAAGAAAATGTTATATTCAGCAACAAAGATATTGTTTGAAGAATGGCTTGTGTATGTCCATCTCTAGCAAAAGAACTGATAAGTAGAGATAAGCAAGGCATAATTTTATATGTATATATACACATACACATATAAATGTATGTATGTATGTTTCTCAAACAATGCCTTCTCTAGAATGGGAAGGGGAGGGAGGGAGGGGGATAACTGGAAACTTTAATGTAACAAATAAACAAATAGAATTTTTAAAAAAGAAAAAAGAATTAGAAAACACAGAAAACAGCAGAGCTGGGATCCAAACTCAGTTCCTTTAATCTGGGCAGCTTTCCTTTGTACCACACTACTCAGTATTCTAACTGAAGGGAATTCTACTGTACACTGAATGAGAAGTGGGACAAACTGAAATATTCTTTGTCTAGTTATTCTACTGTCTACCCAGTACTGAGCCTTTGGTTCTTATCCTTTGAATCTTGGCTCTGATTAGTTACCTCTAATTGTGATTTGGTCCAACTTCTCCCATTTATTATATTTGAAGTCAAGATCTGAGTTCAAATTCTGCCTCAGGTCTTAAATATCTATATGGAATTGAGAAATTGTTAATATTCAGATGAGTTTTTGTTTCTAAGACATCTGTAAACTGATATTCTGATTTGTAAAGGTCAACTAAATCCAAATATATATATA
>NW_025342186.1:0-8018 GCF_016433145.1 Gracilinanus agilis | reverse complement strand
AGTTGCATTGGTGTGGTCATTTATTGTCTACATCCTCAACCATGTCCACATCAACCCATGTGTTCAAGCAGTTGTTTTACTTCTGGGTTTCCACCTCCAGCAGTTCTTCCTCTGAATGTGGCAGGCGTTCTTTTCCAGAAATCTCTCAGAACTGTCCTGGGTCATTGCATAACTTCCAGTACAGAAGCCCATTACATTAGATTTTACCAAAGTGTATCAGTCTCTGTGTACAATGTTCTTTTGGATCTGCTCCTTTCACTCTGCATCAATTGCTGGAGGTCTTTCCAGTTCACATGGAATTTCTACAGTTTATTATTCCTTTGAGCACAATAGTATTCCATCACCAAAATATACTACAGTTTGTTCAACCATTCCCCAATAGAAGGGTATACCCTCGTTTCCAGTTTTTTGCCACTACAAAAAGAGCGGCTATAAATATTTTTGTACAAGTCTGTTTATCTATGATCTCTTCAGGGTAGAAATCGATCAATAGTATGGTTGGATCAAAGGACAGGCAGTCTTTTAGAGCTTTTTGGGCATAGTTCCAAATTGCTATGCAGAATACATGCATCAGTTCACAACTGATCTCTTTGGGGTACAAACAAAACAATAGGTATGGCTGGATCAAAGGGCAGGCATTCTTATAGCCCTATGAGTATAGTTCCAAATTACCATCCAGAATGGTTGGATCAGTTCACAACTCCACCAGCAATGCATTAATGTCCCAATTTGGCCACTTCCCCTCCAACATTCAATATTCTCCCCTAATATCATTTTAGCCAATCTGCTAGGTGTGAGGTGATACCTCAGAGTTGTTTTGATTTGCATTTCTCTAATTATTAGAGATTTAGAACACTTTCTCATGTGCTTATTGATAGTTTCAATTTCTTTATCTGAAAATTGCCTATTCATGTCCCTTGCCCATTTATCTATTGGGGAATGGCTTGATTTTTTATACAATTGCTTTAACTCCTTGTATATTTGAGTAATGAGACACTTGTCATAATTTTTTGTTATAAATATTTTTCCCAATTTGTTGTTTCCCTTCTGTTTTTGGCTGCATTGCTTTTGTTTGTACAAAAGCTTTTTAATTTAGTATAATCAAAATTATTTATTTTAAAGTTTGTAATTTTTTCTAACTCTTACTTGGTTTTAAAATCTTTCCTTTCCCAGAGATCTGACAAGTATGCTATTCTGTGTTCATTTAATTTATTTATAGTTTCCCTCTTTATATTCAAGTCATTCACCCATTCTGAATTTATCTTGGTGTAGGGTGTGAGATGTTGATCTAAACCTAATCTCTCCCATATTGTTTTCCAAATTTCCCAGCAGTTTTTGTCAAATAGTGGATTCATGTCCCAAAAGTTGGGCTCTTTGGGTTTATCATACACTGTCTTGCTGATGTCATTTACCCCAAGTCTATTCCAGTGATCCTCCTCTCTATCTCTTAGCCAGTACCATACCATTTTGATGACCACTGCTTTATAGTACAGTTTAATATCTGGTACTACTATGCCACCTTCCTTCACATTTTTTTTCATTATTTCACTTGATATTCTTGATCTTTTGTTATTCCAGATGAACTTTGTTATAGTTTTTCCTAATTCAGTAAAAAAGTTTTTTGGTAGTTTGACAGGTATGGTGCTAAATAGGCAAATTAATTTGGGTGGAATGGTCATTTTTTTATGTTAGCTCATCCTATCCATGAGCAATCAACGTTTTCCAATTGTTTAGATCTAGTTTTAATTCTTTGGAAAGTGTTTTGCAGTGTTTTCATATAATTACTGTGTTTGTTTTGGCAGATAGATTCCTAAATATTTTATATTGTATAGGGTGATTTTAAAGGGTGTTTCTCTTTCTACCTTTTGCTACTGTGATGTGTTGGAAATCTATAGAAATGCTGATGATTTATGTTCCTTTATTTTGTATCCTGTAACTTTGCTAAAATTGTTGCTTATTTCTACAAGCTTCTCACTTGATTCTCTATGATTTTTTAAGTACACCATCATATTATCTGCAAAGAGTGATAGTTTAGTCTCCTCATTGCCTATTTTGATATCTTCAATTTCTTTTTCTTCTCTAATTGCTACTGCTAGTTTTTCTAGTACAATGTTAAATAATAGAGGCGATAGTGGGCATCCTTGTTTCACTCCTGATCTTATTGGGAAGGCTTCTAATTTATCCCCATTGCATATAATGCTTGTTGATGGTTTTAGGTATATACTGTTTATTGTTTTTAGGAAAGGTCCTTCTATTCCTATACTTTCCAGGGTTTTCAATAGGAATGGATGATATAGTTTGTCAAAGGCTTTTTCAGCAACTATTGAGATAATCATGTGATTTTTGTTTGTTAGATTGTTGATATGGTCAATTATGTGGATGGTTTTCCTAATATTGAACCATCCTTGCATTCCTGGTATAAATTCCACCTCATCATGGTGGATAATACTCTTGATTACCTGCTGTAGTATCTTTGCTAGTATTCTATTTAAGATTTTTGCATCTATGTTCATTAGGGAGATTGGTCTGTAGTTTTCTTTCTCTGTTTTTGATCAACCTGGCTTTGGACTCAGTAACATATTTGTGTCATAAAAGGAATTTGGTAGAACTTTTTCTTTGCTTATTATATCAAATAACTTGTATAGTATTGGGATTCATTGCTCTTTGAATGTCTGATAGAATTCACTTGTGAATCCATCAGGCCCTGGCAATTTTTTCTTAGGGAGATCTTTGATGGCTTGTTCAATTTATTTTTCTGATATGGGATTATTTAGGTATTCTATTTCTTCTGCTGTTAATCTAGGCAATTTGTATTTTTGTAAATATTCATCCATATCACCTAGATTGGTATATTTATTGCCAAATAATTGGGCAAAATAGCTTTTAATGATTGCTTTAATTCCCCTTTCATTAGAGATGAGGTCTCCCTTTTCATCTTTGATACTGTCAATTTGGTTTTCTTCTTTCCTTTTTTTATTAGATTTACCAATACCTTGTCTGTTTTATCTGTTTTTTTTAAATACCAACTTCTTATTTATTAATTCAATAGTTCTTTTACTTTCAATTTTATTAATTTCTCCCTTGATTTTTACTATTTCTAATTTACTTTTCATCTGGGGATTTTTAATTTGTTCACTTTCTAGTTTTTTAAGTTGCATGCCCAATTCATTAATCTCTGCCCTCCTTAGTTTGTTAATATATGCACTCAAGGATATAAATTTCCCCCTTAGTAGTGCCTTAGCTGCATCCCACACAGTTTGGTAGGATGTCTCATCACTGTCATTCTCTTCAATGAAATTGTTGATTGTTTCTATGATTTCTTCTTTGACTAACTGGTTTTGGAGAATCATATTATTTAATTTCCAATTAGTTTTTGATTTTCCTGTCCAGGTGCCCTTACTAATTATTATTTTTATTGCATTATGATCTGAGAAGGTTACATTTATTATTTCTGCTCTTTTGCATGTTTGCAATGTTTCTATGTCCTATTACATGATAAGTCTTTGTGAATGTATCATGTGCAGCTTAAAAGACAGTGTATTCCTTTTTGTCCCTATTTATTTTTCTCCACATATCTATTAAATCTAATTTTTCTGGGATGTCATTCACCTCTCTTTTCTCCTTCTTATTTACTTTTTGGTTTGATTTATCTAGATCTGAAAGAGGAATATTTAGAACTCCCACTAGTATGGTTTTACTATCTATTTCCTTCTTGAGCTCTGCCAGTTTCTCCTTTAGGAATTTGGATGCTATACTGTTTGGTGCATACATGTTGAGTACTGTTGTTTCTTCATTGTCTATACTGCGGTAATTCTCTTTATTGAAGTCAGTACTTGTTTCTATGATTTCTTTTTTGACCAATCAGTTTTGAACCATTAGATTATTTAGTTTTCAATTAATTTTAAATTTGCCTTTCCATGGACTCTTCTTAAGTATAATTTTATCACATTATGATCTGAGAAAGTTATATTTATTCTTTCTTTTTTTTCTGCATTTGTTTACAATATTTCTATGCCCTGCTATATGGTTGATGTTTTAATATGTACCATGTACTGCTGAGAAGGTATATTCTTTATAATTTCTATTCAGTTTTCTCCAGATAGCTATAAACTCTAATTTTTTGTAGTATTTCAATCACTTCCCTTACTTCTTTCTTATTTATTTCTTGGTTTGATTTATATAATTCTGAAAAGGGAAGGTTGAGATCTCCTGATAAAATGCTGTTACTATGTATTTCTACCTTTAGCTCCTTTAATTTTTCCTTTAGAAATCTAAATGCTATGCCATTTGGTGAATAAATGCTGAGTACTGATATTACTTCATTGTTTATAATACCCTCTAACAGAATGTAATTTCCTTCTTCATCTCTTTTAATCACATCAATTGCTATTTTAGATTTGTCTGGTATCATGATTACTACTCTTGCTTTTTTTGCTTCAGATGATGCAGAATAAATTCTGCTCTAACTTTTTACCTCGAATCTGTGTGTCACCCTGCCTTAAATGTGTTTCTTGCAACCAAAATATAGTAGGATTCTGGTTTTTAATCCATTCTGCTATCCACTTCTGTTTAATGGATGAGTTCATCCCATCCATGTTCAATATTATGATTACTGTGTATTACGAGCTATGATATTATCTCCTTTAAATCCTGCTCTATTCCCTTTCTCTCTGTTCCTTCTCACCAGTGTTTTGATTTTTGTCACCTCCCACTTCCTCCTCCCTCTTATGGGGCAACTTTTATGGGTAACTTAAATATTACTAGGCTTAGAGAAAGCCACCTACAAAGTTAGGAACAACTGCCACCACAAATCTACCTAGCCTGGGAGTCTGTAAAACTAACCAGTGAGTAGACTGGGACTAAAGCTTTATAAAGACAGGTTTAATACTGACTATAGGATTAGAAATTATGGGAGAGGTCACACTTAGCCTAAAACATTAAGGATCAAACTCTGGATTAAAAGTTAAAGATCTGGGAAATCCCTACACTACTCTAACTAGGCAGCTGAGCCACAAGTGACAAATGGGATCTCACAGATATGATCTGATGGTCTTGATCTGATGTAGTCCAAGTATACTCCAAGACCACAGGAACCAGCCAAATAACACTTCAGAGGAAATCAAGGAAAATGACTTTCCTTGTCCACTAAGCAAGTCAGAAATCTCAACCTCTACTCCTTGATCCTGGCAGTTTTAAGGTCTCAGGTGTTGCTTTGAGATACCCACAATCCACAGGTCTCTCAGGTCAGTGGCTTCTCAAAACCCTTAAAAAAAACAACTGCCTTTTGAAAGTTTCCTGTGTTCCAGTTGGAACGTCAGCTCCTGCTTGTCTCTCTAAGATTCCA
Source organism: Gracilinanus agilis (assembly GCF_016433145.1). NCBI lineage: Eukaryota > Metazoa > Chordata > Mammalia > Didelphimorphia > Didelphidae > Gracilinanus > Gracilinanus agilis. Next base: position 2,674 of record NW_025342186.1, on the reverse strand, counting down.
AAATGCTTTAAACCTATTTCCCTCTTACATTCCTCTAATTACCTCCCTCTTCCCTCTCTTATTCCCCTTCTATTTCTCTGTGGGGTAAGATAATTCTATACCACACTGAGTATACTTGTTTTACCCTCTCTGAGCCAGTTACAATGAGAGTAAAGTTTAAGCATTGCCCATCAGTTTCCTTATCCTCACCTCTCTATAATGATTTTTCATTCCTCTTAATGTTATGAAATTTATTTACCCCATTCTATCTCTTTACTCCCTTTTTCTCTCAGTGTAATCCTCTCTTTCAGTCCTTGATTGATTTTTTTACATATCATTCATATGCATACATATCATATCATACATACATATGTGAAGGGTTAAATGTGGGGGGTAGGAGTTTGAACAAAAGTCAGGAGAGCAGTTTCTTAAATACAAAATGCTTAGTTTAATATTAGAATTATATAAGGATAGAAAATAAGAAGGAGAAAAGTGAGAGTAATCTTATAATAGCTTATAACTATACACAAGATCCCAATCCTAACTAAATTTTTTCTAGAAAACCCTAATTCTATCTACCTTCAAGAGCAATGCCTTTTGCCAGAGCCAGGCTACTCTGACTATCTAATAATATACCCACTATCTATCTGCCTATCTACTGTGAAGATGGGACTAACTCTCCCCTCTCCCACTTTTAAATTTAATCACCAGAAGAGTATATACCCCACTTATCCATAAGTATGAGAAGGTGTGTGACCCACATGTCCTATAGTGGGTGATGAATCAGAAACAGTTGACTGCCCAGTGGGCAGTCCTAAGCAAAGCTAAAGCTACATTGGTCCATGTAAAGTGGAAGGAATGCACAGAAAGTGATACAAAGAAGCATCTTTTAAAATAGTGGCAACTTACTGTGAAGGGAGTTCTTCAGAGTTCAGAGTTGGATTTGGAGTTGGAATTCAAGGCTGATGAAGGATATGCTTTGTGGACCTGAGACTCTGAAATTTGGTGAGACTGTTCTTGAATCTCTCCCTTTGAACTACCACCTGGGTATGTGAAAAGGCTGACTATTTTTCCTGGCTTTTATGGAGGTACTAGCCTCCAGAGAGGTCCCTAAACTTGGAGGAGGCCTCGTGGCTAGAACCCTTTTTTGATTTACCTCTGGACTCCTCTTTGCTAGGGCCTCTGGAGCCTTGCCTGGTTTGGGCCAGAACAGAGTAATTATCTACTCTCTCATTTCCCTACTTTCATTCTTTCTCCTTTTGTAAATAAATGACCATAAAAAAGTCATCCTGACTTGATTAATATGTTTTTGTTGACCACATTTTTATGCATTTAGTCCAACCTTTAATTTGTAACCCTTATACTACCCAAGATAATCAATAATCAATAAGGCTATTAAGGTCTTAAATTTGTTTCTCTGACTCCAACAGTCCCAGAGAGAGCAAGTCCAAACTCTTCTTCCCAGGGGACCCATAGATAAAATTCCCTTTCAAACTGCCAGTTGTAACTGACTCTCAGCCACACCCTTCTGTCACCAACTGACAGCTTGCACAGCAGGGGGAATCTTATTCAGAAATCTTTTTGCTCCCCTACCTCTTAAATATAAAAAAAGGAAGAAATTTTTTCTTAAGAAAAGCTCTCTTAAAATATATCATTCTAGGGGCAGCTGGGTAGCTCAGTGGAGTGAGAGTCAGGCCTAGAGACAGGAGGTCCTAGGTTCAAACCCGGCCTCAGCCATTTCCCAGCTGTGTGACCCTGGGCAAGTCACTCGACCCCCATTGCCCACCCTTACCAATCTTCCACCTATGAGACAATACACCGAAGTACAAGGGTTTAAAAGGAAAAAAAAAAATAAAAAAAATGTCACTGTTGACTCCCTCCCTCCTTCCCCTTCACCCATTAAAGAATGCATCATTTGACAAAAAATATATGTGTGCATATAAGTATATGTTTTATTTCTATTCATCAGTTCTTTCTCTGATGGACATACACAAGTCAATCTTCAAACAATATTTCTGTTACTGTATATAATTCTCTTGGTTCTGTTCATTTCACTTTTCATAATTCCATGTAGTTCTTTGATATTTTCCCCAATTAATCTACTCACCATTTCCTATCATGAAGTAACAGTCTGTCACAATCATATGCTACAACTTGTTTAGTTATTCCAGTTCTCTGGCACCATAAAGAGCTCCTATAAATATTTTAGAACACATTTTATAACACATTCTTTTTCTTTTTCGCTAATCACCTTAGGAAGTAAACCTAGTAGTAGCATTCCTGGGTTAAAAGGAATGAAGTTTTATAACTTTTTGCTCATAATTACTGATTGTTCTCCAAAATGGTTGGATCAATAGATAGCTGAATAACAGTGTATTATCTTTTCCACCATTTGTCATTTTTCCCTCTTATTATTTTAGTCAAGCTGATATTTGGGGGATATTAGCTCAGAATCGCTTTGATTTGCATTTCTCTAATCAATAATGCTTTAGAGCATTTTTCATGCAGTTATATATAGCTTTGATTTCTTCATCCAAAACTGTCTTTTCATATCTTTTGAACATTTATCAGTTGGGAATGGCTACTATTCTTATTTATTTGATATAGTTCTCTTTATATTTAAGATTGGAGACCTCTATCTGAGAAATAAATATAATAAATATATAAACAAAATAAATATAAATAACAATATAAA
>NW_025342185.1:0-1385 GCF_016433145.1 Gracilinanus agilis | reverse complement strand
AGGGGACATGGATTCTTTTCCAGTCCACATGAGCCTTATTATATGGGGATGTGGAGGGATGGCTAGTTTGATGGACCACCACCCAATTTATTATTTATCATTTAGATATGCCTAGGGATATTCATGTGAGGGGCTTAATCATTAACTCCTAAAACACTATTTATAGATCTACCTAAAGAATATTTGAGGTCTTTAGCCATTGAGAAGGACTACATTAAGTTGCCACATAATGGAAGAATATAGAAAAAGAGACTAGATCTCGTCTCGAAGGAAATGGGAAATAGCATTCCTTGGTCTGACTATTTTCCTTGCTTTTCAGGATAGTGGAATAAGAACAATTGATGTTATATGCTTGATAAAGAGTTTGGTACAAGGATGTCCTGCATCTAACACATGTTAAACAGCTGCAACATGGAGTCTCACACATTATCAAGTTCTCACCACGCTCTCTTAACAGAATGTCATCAATCCTCATAGGATTTGTTTTGTCTCTTTTACCTTTGTGCTTCTTTCGCACTTCACAGGTTAACTTCTGTGCTCCTCTGTGGTCAGTTTTTTCCTTGATTTAGACATATTCATCAAGCAAAAGTCTCATAATATTTAAACAAGGAGTTGCCATAGTCCAAAGCTTTTTGGGTAAGCATTTATATGCTTGGAAATGGACATCTTAGCTTATTCTATTGCTAAAATCAAAACAGTTAAAAAATATTTTAATTAGCGGTGATATGTGCTTCAAATATAAAAAGTGAGAGAAAAATCAAATACTGTATCACACATGCAGGAAGAAAACAATAATGAAAAATATAAAAAATGTCTATATTTCAAAGCTAAAATATAGAGGCTAATTGCCAAAAAATATGATTCATTTCCTCTTTAACTTGCCATGATCTGCAGTGTGAGTGCAAATGAGGTGTAAAAAACAATGGGGGTATAAAAGAAATATATTCTAGAAAATAAAAAAAATCATAAAAGGCACAAAATGTTATAAAAGTAACATCAAGTCAATATAGGTCACTAATACAGATATTGTTGGGGGGGTTTTGCTAGTATATGTGTTGTTTTACTAGGGCAATTTGTTAAAGTAGAAGGATCAATAAAATATAATGAAACAAAATAGTACAGATCTAGGAATAGTGGAGTCTTAGTCAAATACAATCAATAGTCAGATACAATCAGTATAGGCAATTAATTATTCATCATCAACAGAAGGTTCTGATTTTACATGGCTACAATGAATCCATGAGTTCCTCTCCTCAGCTTTAAGGGCTGTTGGTATAGTCAGTAGGACTTGGAATGTTTCATCATAAACAGGGTGAGTCAACCCAGTATGTTTGAAATTCTTCATATAGATGCTATCACCTGAGTTTAAATCACAAAATGAGAAG
>NW_025342184.1:0-1183 GCF_016433145.1 Gracilinanus agilis | reverse complement strand
ATCCATGCTGAGCCTACCAGGAGAGGGTGGTTGAGCCATGACTTCAGTCAGCCCAGAATCTGTTCACCAGAACCCAAATGGGAGTGATCACTGCATGAGAAAACCAGGAAAGCAGATGGCCAGGTTAGCCACAGGGAACAGGGTAAGACAGAGAGAATGATAGCTGGTGAAGAGGGCAGCATGGAACTGGGGCCCTCAGCTACCCCCTTCTGCTTTCAGGGCCTGAAGCTTTGATCTCCTTCTACTGCCAAGATACCACTTGGCATTTACATTGGCACTGCACCTGAGGTCACCAAAAGGCATATGCCTTTTGCTTGTTTTTTTGTTTTTTAAGGTGGACCAGGATCACAGGACAAAGTTACAGAGCTCCAGTGACATTCCCAGACAAGGGCTAAACCAGTAATGCAGGAATTATGCAAGATCTTTTGCATTTGCAAAATTACCCTAGGCAATCCTGGAAGTTAGGAGAATGGAACTTTGGCCCAGCTACTGCCAGTCTTAAGACCAGACTGTTGGAGCTGGAACTATAAATACCCCCTGGAGAACCAACATGGGGTTTCTGATTTCCTTGACCTCACCCAGACACCCAGCTACCCCTGGGATCCCAGGAAGTAGAAGGGAGGTTGGGTTGTGGAACATGGGCAGGAATTAGATTAAGTCAGCCTAGCCACAAGGACACCCCTAAACCAAATCATCAACCTCATCTGTCTAGCTGGTGGACCACGTAACATCAAGCCAGTGGAAATTATCTCTGGCTGAGGGGCTGGTTCCCTCAGCCTGATCTTACCTTCTGAGGCCCTCTGCCAACACTGGCCAGTCACCCTTAGCAACAGCTTCTCCACACCCTAACACTCTTTCCGAAGTTTACCCTTCTGAATTTTTTTTTAAACCCTTGTACTTCGGTGTATTGTCTCATAAGTGGAAGATTGGTAAGGGTGGGCAATGGGGGTCAAGTGACTTGCCCAGGGTCACACAGCTGGGAAGTGTCTGAGGCTGGGTTTGAACCTAGGACCTCCTGTCTCTAGGCCTGACTCTCACTCCACTGAGCTACCCAGCTGCCCTACCCTTCTGAATTTAAACAAACCCTTAGCCTGATACTGAGAGCTTCTATAGTTATTTATAATATCTTCCAGAGCTAAGGGGCTGTGGAGAGGGAAGATAGTAACCACCTGACTTCAGAGAG
>NW_025342183.1:0-1568 GCF_016433145.1 Gracilinanus agilis | reverse complement strand
TCTTAGAAGCATAGCTTTACTTTATAAGAGTTAAAAGCAATTAACACGTTTTGTCCTATTAACAGTTTAATCTTTATTGTCATTTAGCAATACTGGCTTTTTACTTTTTAGTACCTCTGGAAGGAAGAAAGCAAAATATCCTGTTCTAGGAGCTTCCTGTTGGCAAATATGAATATCTTCAAATCATAGAACTCCATTTTTGAAATGTGTCTTTCTAATAATAGTAGTAATAATAATTATTCCAATAATAAATTATTCCAATTTATAACACTTCTCAGTTTATAAAACATTTTGTATGATTTACATAATTTAATCCTAATAGCGATGCTATGAAGAAAGTAGCAAAAATTTTAGTATCTTCTATTTTAGAGATCCTGGGGACATCTAGTCCCAAACCTTCTAAATTCACAGACCATGGCCACAATAGGTCTAACCAATGTTTATTTGACCTCTACTAGAACTTATTTGGTATTCACTTATGCTGTAATGACTGCAGTCCATTTCACTTTATCTATGAGGAAAATTTTACCTATGTTGAAATTGAATCTGAGTCCATGTAATTTCCATTGACTAATCCTTTTTGTCACTTCTAGGATAAAGCATTACAAATTTAATTCCTCTTGCATGTAATAATAGCTCTTTATAGATTAAAAATGGTCTTCATAGCCCTAGTATGTCTTTTCTTTCTCTAGGCCAAATATCACAATTCCTATAATAGATCTTTTTATGACAAAGCTTTTGTATTCCCTAAGCATCCTGAGCCTAGTCATCTCTTGTAAATATAGTTCAGTTTGTCGCTGTTCCTGTACTATTTTGTAGTTCCATGGTTTGTTTTTTTCCCCCTTACTCACAAAGACATATTATACTGGTTGCTTTTTTCCCCTGAAATACAGGCATAGGCATATGTTGTAGCCAGCTCAAACTGAATCATTAGAGCAAAATGTTGAATTTTCAAGGTGAACATTTATTCCTTGGAATTCTACAAATACTACAAATTGGGCTTTATTTCTTGTTTTGTTGATTTTCTAAGCTTTAGAAAGTGATGCAGATGATGTTACTAATACAAATGAAAAGAAAAAATATGTTGCTTTCCTTTTAATGGAGAGTTAGTTGTTAAACATTTACCAGCTCTCCCCAAAACTATGTCCATAGTATTTCTTTGATCTCTTAACTGATTATGTTTGTTACAAAAGAAGCAAAAAACAAACAAACAAACAAACAAAGAGGCAAGGTTACTTATGCATTGTTTGACCTGATTTTTTTCTTACTAAACTTATTCCTTTTCTCAGTAAACCCATGTCCCTTTTAGACATCTTCATGAATCGGGGCAGCTAGGTGGCTCAGTACATAGAGAGTAAGGTTTGGAGGGATGTGGAAGGTCTTGGGTTCAAATATGGTCTCAGACATTTCCTTCCTGTGTGACCCCAGGGAAGTCATTTAGCCCCAGCTGCCTAGATCTTACCACTCTTCCCCTTGGGAACCAGCACTCAGTATCTATTCTAAAAGAGAAAATAAGGGTGTATTTTTTTTTTTTTTTTTTTTTTTAACATTTATTAATATTCATTTTT